>NC_072493.1:49627808-49781026 GCF_027574615.1 Eptesicus fuscus | reverse complement strand
CATCCTCTAGCTCCCTCACCACCCCACCTCAGAAAAGATACCAGGCCTTGGTCCAATCAAAGTCATTCTCTCCTTCTGTTCCAGTTGATGCTGTGTATTCCCCCACAATTAAGGGCAAATAATCTTGTAGATAATACCTCTGCTCTGGATCTCACATGTAGACCACACCCCTCTTCAATACAGTGGGTGTCATGAACATAGGCAGGGAGAGATGGTGTGCATAAGGAGACTGTGAGTGACCTGACACTGTGCTTGACATGCAATCACCTTGTTGTCCCCCGATTCAGGGTATCACAAGGTTACGGTATCATTGTTCAACCTTTTGAACCCAATCCCAGGATATTGAGACCAACACTCTGCACTACCTGCTGCACATGTTCTTTGAACCACACTTCTCTCACAGCTGCATTCCCAGAGGCACAACTTCAAAGGGAACACAAATGTGCTGTGATGAGCAGTTTATTTCCTAATCATCTTCTTTCCCAGAATTCCAATGCACTTCATCGGTAATGTATTTCCCTCTCCCCTCTCCATGCCAGTGGAGATTTCCAAGCCCAGAGGACACTGAGGTGTGCTACCTCCTTCCTATTGATCACTGTAACAGCCCTCACCAACAACAGGCAGGTGTGCACATAAATTTCACCGAAGCTCTGGACCAGGAATGTAGCACCTGAACACACCCTCTTTTCAGGAATTAATGAGAAATTCACCATATCATATTTCCAGACATCACCGGGAATGGACTCAAACTCTATTCCCTCTTATGTCAATGTCAGGGCCCTTTAACTATGAAGGCAAATGTCTACTCCAAGGGCACGTCACTCTTTCTCCCACACTCATCTCACACCTGCAATCCCACAGCCCCCATGGTGATCTCCTTGACTTTCTACTCATTACTCAGCATGTGTGGTGTAGTGACTGCTTGGAAAATTCAAACAGGATTAAGTTCTACACCAACTCTGAGAGTCCACTCTCATTGAGGCAGCCTTGAATCCTGCTATGGAGGCCTCCCGCCCTGATTGGGTTTTCCTTCAACCTCACCAACTGAGAACCACATCAGATCTCAGATATCCAGACGCCACCTCCACTGGTGCTGCACCTGATCTCCCCTCACCAGTCACAGCCTTCAGCACTCAAGTCCCATCACCTAAGGCCCTCTACCCGACGCCCAGTGAGTCTCACTGATGCCCACTCATGCCTCTAAGCTCGAGAGTCACATGGGGCTCTTTGGCCCCTTGAGTGTGGCTCTTCCACAAAATACCACATGCAGGCATCCACATATACTGCGATTGAAACTTCATGGCCCATGCACAGAAGTCTGTTTTCAGCTCTCAAAAGAAATTTCAATCGTACTGCTGATATTTGGCTCTGTTTACTAATGAGTTTGCTGACCACTGCGCTAAGCAAATCAGCCAGACTGAGGACAACACCCCAGACTAAGGCTCACAACACTATGCTGGTGTGTGTTTAACAAGTAAATAGGCAACAGCTGCAGTCTCATCGTGTTTGAATCACTCTTTGGTCTCCAATTAAAAGAAAGAAAGTAATCTACAACCCCAACCTGGTCCCTACATCCCCAACAACATTTTAGAGAAGTTTTTATTCTGAACGGCTCCTCAGAATCTCAGAGTCTCATGAACTGCTCCCTGAATTGTCAGAAACCCTAACAGGTAAAATATAGAAGTTTTGGTATCCCCAAATAACATTACTGTTCCTTATAGGAATATCTGCATCTCAGCTGATGGTCCTTACATACCTCAGGCTGCCAAATGCAAACCTTCACATCATCCCTGACTCTTACCTCTCTCTCAACCTCCAAATTAGGTAATCCAGGTGGCCACACCTAAAACACTAATGCAGAATTCAACTGCTTATTTCAGCTCCACAACCACCATCATGGGCCAGTTACCATCACATTCACCAAGGCTAACACAGCGGCTTCCATCCTAGTCTTATACCACCTCCACCCCATCTATATTATTCATGATGCTGCAGCCATGGAGAGTCCAATGAGACCTCCGTCACATGACTTGCGGCTACTGCTCCGAACCTCCCATTGTTCCCATCACCTGCAGAACACACTTCCAACATGTCACAATTCCTGTCCTTTGTTACCAGTTACTAATTTTAAAAAATAAAGAGACTCTTTCTGGTTCCTGAATGAGCAAAGTATTCAATCAAAGTTGTTACATATACAGGACGCTATGCCTGGAAAAACAAACAAACAAACAAAATAGACACTCACATGCCATTCCACTGGTTACCAACAAAAGGAACCATTCATATGATACTTGACCTGGACTTAGAATTCTGGGCTTGGTGTGTCACCAAGGTCCCCAGGTCCCAGGTGTAGAAGAGTGGCTGGATAGTTCCAGGACCCCACTACCTCAGAGGACACAAGAGTGTGAGGACCTGAAATCAGCACCACAACCCAGTCCCCCTAAGCGCTTCTGCATGTGCAGAAAACTTAGGGCCTGCACCCACGGCCTGGACCCAGGGGCTCAGGCTCCTCAGGGCCCTGGCCCAGCCCCGGGGCCGGGTGATGCCTGCATCCTTCAGGGCTTTCATAGAATTTCTCCTTCCCGTCCCTGAATACTATCCTCTCTCTTCTAGTCTGTTCTTCGTCTGGGAAGTTTTGAGAAAATTTAGAACCCTAACTCACACTTGGTCTCACTTTAGTTCACAGCCATTGATGGCAGCAGCTTCCTGAAAATGAAGTAAAACTCCTCACACAAAACTGAGCTTCATCTTCTTTGTTGCCTTTACGCATAAAACAGGCCAAGGTTTCCCCAAATCTCCCTCCTCAGTCGCACCACCACGGCCTCACAAGGTGGCTTTTCAGCCTGTCACCCTCTCCAACCGAGTCACACCATGAGGCACCTTCAAGCAACTCACTGTTCTGGTGGCCCTGAGACCTGGGCTGCCGGACGGGACAGGCACCCACACCCAAGACTGGTGGCCAGATGAGGTGAGGCTGGGTTGAAATTTGGAAGCAGAAAGTAGTTTGGGGGGCACGGAGTACTCAATCCCAGCCTGTTGTAACTCAACCAGCCTCAGACACTGCGGGGACACTGCCTCTGAGGCCTCGTGATTCTGGAGCCTCTGATTCTGTGAACACACTGCAAAGCTCAAATTCACCACCAAGTCAAGATCCAACCAATGAGCCCAGTGATCAGGCTCCTGTCCTGGGCTTTCATTGGATGAATCCAGCCTTCCTTAGCGCATGGCCCTTTGGGTAATGTAGCAATCTAGTCTCCCATGGGGCACTACGATCCCAATTACTCACTGCCCATTGCGAATATTGTTCTGGGGCATCCAAGTGACACTGGGAACTGGCAACATTAGGTTTTAGAGGCTGGTCAAAAGTTTCTGGGGAGTGTAGTCTACAAAACTAAACTCTTGTTTGGAACCATTATTTCAGAATCTGCAACGCTTAGAATGCTCCCTCAGGTGAAAAGTATATTTCAATTATTCCTGAAGACTACAAATGTAATGGATAAATATATGTAAAAGCATTTTAACTGACTTTTAATGTGAGAAGAAGGAGAGTAATACAGATTAGCTGCCTCTGACATGACCCCTAATGGGATGCAGCTCATTACCGTAGCAGGTGTCCTCAAATAAGCACTGAACTGGCAAACATTCCGTGCATAGCACTACGATCAACAAACTGAGCCACTCAAGACTGGCTATCATTCTTTTAACCTGAAAATATGACATTATTAAGAGAAAAAGCAGGCTATGAGAGAATATACATAATCTTATCCTACTCATTTAAAAAGAAAATTTAAAAGCACATGTAGGCCAACACATTGACATTTCCTACATTGTTTGTATGTCTGCGGTCAGTACACAATGTCAAGCTCAGCAGCTAACAGTTACTGAATGTTTTACTACAGGTGCCAGGCCTTGGATTCAAGGCTTTACCTTCATTATTGTTTCATTTAATTCTCTCTGCAACCTGAGATGGTTCAAACATCGATTTAATGGGGAGGAAATCCAAGCTCTGAGACACAATGAAAATTGACTGATTGTAGAGTTAATAAAGGCAGAGCTGGAAGTCAAACCCATGTGTCTCTAGCAGAGCTCTGGCTTCTAATGTTAGGCTCTGCTTCCTCCTAGAGGGTAGCATACGGGATGGGGTACCATTAGGACCGGCTAGATGTTATAATGTGTTACAATCAGTCCCAAATTTTAGTGGCTTAAAGTAAAGACGATATCTTTCTTGTTCATAGCACATGAATACCCTGGTTCTTCTGGAAGCAGCATAAAGAAGCATTGAACATGTGGTTCCTGCTGGGTGTTATCAGAGATGGACAGAGAGGGCGGCCATCTCACTGGTCCCAGACTCTTCTCTGAGAGGTGACAGGGTGGACTCCCACCACATTTCATTGGTCAAAGCATATCACTGGCTGCAGCCACCATCAGGGTGTCAGTAGCAGAACCTGACCTACTTGATGGGCCCCAGTAAGGTGACCCCGTGGTGCCAGCCTCTTTTGGGGGACTGTGCAGGGGCAACAGAGGGGAGTGGGAATTGGTAGGGAATGACAGTGGAAGTTAAGATGGTTTGCATCCTCCTCATCCACCGAGACTTTGTCCAAAAGCTGCCCCAAAGCCAATATTTACTGGAGTGAACTTCAGGAAAGGGAGTTTGGTCAGATGTCATTGGCAGAAAATTCAGAACCCACTTCTGACTGTGACCCTGGGTAAATAAATCCCTGCTGTCTCGCTTCCCCCACTGCGGAACCCACATGTTAAAAGAGCATATTGGGAAGAGGACAGGAGTGAACGAATCCTGGCACCTATATTAAATTCACATCAGTAACGACCTTGCCTCCAAGCCTCTTTGTCACTTGAAGTGCCCAGGTGAGTGCGCCATCAGGTGGGGCTGATTGGGAAAACGCTGACATTAACATCCATGGTGATCCTGTGTTTTCCTTTCATCCTGTGCAGGAACCGGTGCTAAATGTGGTCCCTTCAGGTTTTCCCCATCCCCACTGCAGAGAGCACTGAGTCTGTATTGCCTCGTGGCCCCATGCACACTCAGTAGATGACCATAGATTGGAGGTCCGGGAGTCATGGTCCCAGCAGCCCAGGCACCTTCCTCTATTAGGTGGCAGCTGAGATTTCCCAGGGTAAGGGGGTGACCTGCTCTCCAGGGATTAGGAACCCAATGGACCCTCAGTGCTCTCCAGGGCTATCCAGTTCCTCATTCGCAAAGGGAACTCAGGAGCCCAGGAACTTGCCCCCTATACTATCTCTCATATGCATCCACCCATTTATTCATTTCTAGGAAACTTGGATCCTCCATCATCCTCAAAGGCCTAGAGTCCTCCCAAAACAGCACCTCCACACTCTATAAAACAATTGTCCTTCAGTACTCAAAACCAATGGTTCCATGTGGCAAAGTAGTCACTTGAGTCACTGAGGAATGTGGGAAGTTGAAGCAGATGTCTTAAATGCTGCACAGTCCTCCTTCGGTTAAAATGATAAATTTATTTAAACAATTTGAAAAAGATTCTCAGCAGATAATTTCAAAAGGCAGATAAATACAGTACAAAGAAATGTATAAAAAATGTTCATCATAAAATATTACTCAGTAGATGGAATTTAGAGTTAACATGATATGCATTTCTGGGGTTACTATTTAAAAAGGTTAACCATTGTTTGCCCTTGCAGGGTAACAGAAAATTTGTGATTTTTATATACTGTGGCTTAGTGTAAGCCAAAGAGAATGACCATTTTGGGTCACAGTTCTGCATATCTTAAATGAAAACATTCACCTACACAACAGTGTGATAAGCAAAACATATGTCTATATAGAGAACTGAGTGCAAATATTCCCAGAAGAGTTATGTATAATACGCCAAACCTGGAAATAACAAAAAACAGAGCAACTAATAAACTGGTAATTCACAGAATCCAGTACTACTCGGCAATAAAAAAATTAACTCTTCACCCAAGCATTTGTATGGAATCTCAAATGATTGTGTGGCATGGAAGAAACCAGTATCTGTTAAAATGTACACATCAAATAGTGCCTATTAAACTATGAACAGTATGAACTATTCTATTTAAAGAATGGAAAATTCCTGAGTGCATGGAGGGCCAAGAAAGGCAAAAAGAGAGATTATAAGAGGCATGTAGGAAAACAGTGGGTGTGCCAAAAGAAGGTATAGAGTTATTGGTATGGAATATAACACAATAATTAATAATAATACAGGAATATACTCTGACCCAGCCAGTGTCCTCAGTTGGTTGGGTGTCATCCCATTCCTGGAGAGGTCTCTGGTTTGATTCCAGGTCAGTGAACATCCCTAAATGGATTTCCAGTTGTGGCGTGCAGGAGGCAGCAGATCTATGTTTACCTCTCTCTTCAATGGTCCTACTTTTTCTCTCCCAAAAAATGGATAAAATTATTTTCTAAAATAATTTCTTAAACAATCTCTGTTTTCCAGACATACAACTGTGATCACATTATTGCCCCACCCTGTGTGTGAGTTACAGGTGGTTTAAGTCACATGTGACAGTTTCACAGCTTTATCTCTAGGTCAGGGCTCACCAAATAGCACACACGAGAAAGGTGCCTTTTGTTGCAGGTCAGTTCTCATTTCCTGGGAGGACAAGCCTTGTCTCAGTGGCAGCAAATGCTGTCAAGCAGGGAAGACTATTGGCACTGGAATCAACAGGAATGCTGACTGGTTACAACAGACACATCCTGGGACTGATTACAGCGTTAACCTTCCTCTAGCTTTGAGGTCTTGCCTGTTGGGAAACAACCTTGAGATGAATATGCTAAGGGGCCAAAGAAAATCACAAAACCAGGAGTTTATTTTGTCTGCTAGTGATGCCAGCTTCAAGAAGTCGTGATGGAAGTTCTCTCAGAACATACAAGCCACAGGACATGAAAAAATTTGGATTTATGTCCAATAGAGGCACTTTTATCCAGCTTAACTACAGTGTCTACCATGAATCTGAAAACAGTTTTTATCTCCCAAACTAATTCCACCTCTGAGTCTTACAACAAATAACACCAGCCTATGAAATCACATACATCATGACACATGGCCTCTTCAGAGCACGTGGAGTGTAGTTCCATAAAACATCGCTGATACTTATGTAATACATACTGTGAACAGAGAATGTAATTCATATTGTTCACAGGAGCACAATAAAGGCCACCTGTTCAGGGCGACCATTGACCTCTACAATAAGAGGCACCAGACAGCACATTAGACCCACAAAGTCATGCACACTTTCTCTCAAGGCCTCGGTCGGCAATACAAAATCAACCAATATTGAACAGAGTGATTTTATGACATCAAGCTGTGCCTTCCAAAGTACAGTAAATTTGACATCACACCATAGTATTCACCTGTCCATGCTGACAGAACACAACTTTCCTTTCAATCATCCCAGGGAGAAAATAGAACCAATGAAATTAAAGTACAAAAAAAAAAACACAAACAAAAAACACACAGCTTTACATAGAGATCATAAACCACAGCAAAGGATAGCCAGAGGTTTGCAGTCTGATGAATTGGAACCTGAAACACTTCATCACAGCATAATGTGAGACCCACAATGTATCTGAAAGAGGTCGCAGTTCTTAGTGGATGAAGTGGGTTCCGGACAAAACCTGGATCAGGTCAATTCTCTGGTCAGAAATAAAGGAATGAAGATTCATCCAGGAGCTCAGAATATTCATCTTTTTCTCAAGCACATGCAGGGGTGGGGACAGATTCACACTCGTCAGGTGAGCCAGGGGATATGGGTGAAATATCTTCCAGACAAATTCTTCTACTGACATCAGTTTCTATTTCTAAGAAGACTAGCAAGTGCAATCTAGTTTCTGAAAGTGTCACTTATACCTTAAACTTAGGAGGCATCTAGCACAGTGTATGTTCTGATAAAGGGGTTTGCATTCAGGTAAATTGGGTAAAATTTTCTCCTCTGGGGTTGTTATTCTGAGTGAGAACGTAAAACATTCCCTGCACATTTAAAGCTTTTTTCCAGTGTGTACTCTCAAATGTTGAATGAGGAAAGATTTATAGCAAAAAGATTTCCCACATTGAATACACTCATAAGCCCCTTTGCCAGTGTGAACTCTGTGGTGTCGAATGAGATTAGAGCTGCTGCTGAAGGACTTCCCACAGTCACTACACTCATACGGCTTTTCTCCAGTGTGCATTCTCTGGTGTTGCATGAGATTGGAATTTTGCCTGAATGATTTTCCACATTCATTACACTTATAAGGTTTTTCTCCAGTGTGAACTCTGTGGTGGATAAGGAGGTAATTCTTGCGACGAAAAAATTTCCCACATTCACTACACCCATGTGGTTTTTCTCCATTGTGAACTCTCTTGTGGGTAAAGAGGTTTTGATTGCTCCCAAATGATTTTCCACATTCACTACATTTGTAAGGTTTTTCTCCAGTGTGAACTCTGTGGTGTCGAATGAGACTAGACCTACGACTGAAGGACTTCCCACAGTCAATACACTCATATGGTTTTTCTCCAGTATGAACTCTGCGGTGTCGAATGAGAGTCGAGCTACTGTTGAAGGACTTCCCACAGTCACTACACTCATATGGTTTTTCTCCAGTGTGAACAATCTTGTGTTTAGTGAGTTGAGAATTTCCATGAAAAGATTTCCCACATTCACTACATTTGTAGTGTTTTCCTCCAGTGTGAACTCTGTGGTGTTGAATGAGATTAGACCTATTGCTGAAGGACTTCCCACAGTCAATACACTCAAACGGTTTTTCTCCAGTGTGAACTCTCTTGTGGATACAGAGCTCATAATTGCGCCTAAATGATTTCCCACATTCACTACAGTTATATGGTTTTTCTCCAGTGTGAACTCTCTTGTGTTTAGTGAGTTGAGAATTTGCATGAAAAGATTTTCCACATTCACTACACTCGAATGGTTTTTCTCCAGTGTGAACTCTCTTGTGGATACAGAGCTCATAATTGCGCCTAAATGATTTCCCACATTCACTACAGTTATATGGTTTTTCTCCAGTGTGAACTCTGTGGTGTTGAAGGAGATTAGAGCTACTGCTGAAGGACTTCCCACAGTCACTGCATTCATAACGTTTTTCCCCAGTGTGAACTCTCATGTGGGTAAAAAGGTCATGTTTGCCCCTAAATGATTTCCCACATTCACTACATTTGTAAGGTTTTTCTCCAGTGTGAACTCTGTGGTGTTGAATGAGAGTCGTGCTACTACTAAAGGACTTCCTACAGTCACTACCCTCATATGGTTTTTCTCCAATGTGAACTCTCATGTGGATACAGAACTCATAATTACGCCTAAATGATTTCCCACATTCACTACATTTGTAAGGTTTTTTCCCAGTGTGAACTCTGTGGTGTTTCATGAGGGAAGACCTTTGATTGACAGCCTTCCCACAGTCAGCACATAGATAGGACTTTTCTCCAGTGTGAACTTTCCTATGTCTATTGTGGTTAAAGGTACATCTGAAAGCGTTCTCATATGTATTATATTCATATTTTACTTCTCCAGAGCTGAAGTCCTCATGTTGAACAAGGTTCTGGTTGGGGCTGTCAGCTTTGTCACATTCATCCCATTGGTGATGCCTTTTTCTATTGAGAAATTCCTCTGAAATCTCACTACCACTGTGTGACTCCTCAGTGTTGAGGGGGGCCTGGTGCTTGAGAAACCCTGACATGGCTGGGAAGTGTCCCCCAACCTCCTCAGTGGTGGAACACAGCTGTGATAAGTAGAAGATGAACCTGGTCACAAACGAGGCCCTGTCCACAATTCCTTTCCAGAGCTTCTCTCCATTGGCTTCCCCCTGTTGCTGATGAGGGTTTGCACTGAAACCGAAGTCTCTCACACATGCATTGGAGAAGAAGGCTTTCTGCTCAAAATCTGATGCTTGAGACTCCGTCAGGTGCAAAATCTCTTTGAACACAGAGAAACACCTCCTGCAGAGATGGGTCCTCTGGGTTGCTGGAGTTGTCTTAGAAACACTGACCTGTGAGTCTCCTTCTATTGATACACTCTGCTCAGAACACACCTCCTCATCATCCGTTTTATGCCCACAACCTGAAAACAGAAAAATCGTGATGAAATGAATGTCGACTACGGTGACAGGGAGAAGTCTCATTACAAAAGTGTGTCGCACATAACATGTTGGTGCCATGAAATTGTCAGACAGTAAAATATCTGAAGGAGATATTGATAAGATGCTGCTCTGAAGATCAGGGCCTCTGAAGATCACCATACAGGGAAGACCTCAAACAAAACATGAAGCAATCATGGCAAGCACCACATGGAACAGATCCTGGATCATCTGCTCAAGAGTCTGCTAATAGTGTTCAACAAGGCTTGTCTGATGGTGACATGCGCCAACTGTTCAGAAAGTTGGCTACAACTTATTCCAGCTAAAATTCAAGAAACGAGAATTTTGTGTCAACGTAGAGTGAAACACTCTGTGAACCTCAAAGCACATATGCCGGCCAATATTTAAAAATACTGCAGCCCTAACCGGTTTGGCTGAGTAGATACAGCATTGGCCTGGGGACTGAAGGGTTCCAGGTAGATTCCGGTCAAGGGCATGTACCTTGTTTGCAGATACATCCTCAGTACGGAGTGTGAAGGAGGCAGCTGATTGATTTTTCTAACTTTTCTATCCTTCTCACCTTCTCTCTGTAAAAAATTCAGTTAAATATATTTTTAAAAAAAAAGAAAGGAAAAAACTGCATATAGAGTAGTTCAGAGGAACACGTGATGGAAAAGGGAAGATGGTGATGGTGGCCAGAACCCAGGAAGGCACAGATTAAAAGATATGTCAGGGAAGTGTTAAACATGGGAATTTAAAGGTAGAAAAGAGCTGCTGCCAGTCGAACCTCAACCGAAACTTGTTGGACATGAACACATTCCTGGTATGATCTAAACACCATCCTTATGTCATACCTCCCCCAGCTGCAACTCAGGAGGGCCAGGCAACCCTATGTCATCCTGTATGTTCACCTTGTGAAAAAACAGGGTTCTCCTTGCACCTTCCACAGTACAAGCACATAGAACAACAATATTCTGAGTTGTATTGAAACACAACAGAGGTGAGTAGCCAGCACTGACCTGAGTAAGACAGCATGCAGTAGAATTCAGGGAACAGAATATTACAAACAATGGAAGGAGGTCTTACAAGAACCGCCCATGGTTCATGCAAGTAAAGACCATCACCTGGCACAGGCAGTCACAAAGAGCCTTTAGCTGGAGGAATGGTGCAGAAGTGGAAGCCATGCATGTGGACATAGACAAGCTTGGGCCCATTAAGCTTTTTGCAACAATCATGACTCCCAGACACTTCCTGCACCATTTGAGGCAATGGGTGTGAGGGATATCATGGAGTCCTTTGCTCAGGTCTCTCCAAAACTCAGCACTCGCAGCCACAGTACAATTGACAGGGCAATGAGGAAAACAGGTACAGCCCATGGTTTGGCTGTGAAAGCTACATCCTGGCAAGAAAGGAAGAGAGGACGTCACCTCAGGACACTAGGAGAGATGTGAAGGTCTTACCTACAGATGAGACCAGGGCAAAAGCTTCTACCATCATCTTGCAGTAGAGAAGTCTCTGAGCCTCATCAAGGAGCCGCCACTCCTCCTCAGAGAAGGTGATGGCCACGTCCTCAAAGTTCATCTCCTGTCACAATTGGCACAGTTCAGTCCATCATGAGCACTTCTCCTAGGATTTCATGTTCATAAAATTCCCTAACGTCCACATCCATCTGCTCCCTCACCACCCCACCTCAGAAAAGATACCAGGCCTTGGTCCAGTCAAAGCCATTCTCTCCTTCTGTTCTAGTTGATGCTGTGTATTCCCCCACAATTAAGGGCAAATAATCTTGTAGATAATACCTCTGCTCTGGAACTCACATGTAGACCACACCCCTTTTCAATACAGTGGGTGTCATGAACATAGGCAGGGAGAGATGGTGTGCATAAGGAGACTGTGAATGATTTGACACTGTGCTTGACAGGCAATCAGCTTGTTGTCTCCCGATTCAGGGTTTCACAACATTATGGTATCATTGGTCAAACTTTTGAACCTAATCCCAAGGTGCTGAAGTCATCACTTTGCACTACCTGCTGCACATAATTCTTTGAACCACACTTCTCTCACACAGCTGCATTCCCAAAGGCACAACTTCAAAGGTAATATCAATGTGCCATAATGACCACAGTTTATTCCCTAATCATCTTCTTTTCCAAAATTCTACCCCACCACCTCTGTAATGTAAATCTCTCTTACCCTTCTGCCCTCTCCATGCCAATGGATATTTTCAAGCCCAGAAACATTGATGTATGCTACCTCCTTCCTATTGATCACTGTAACAGCCCTCAACAACAAAAGGCAGGTGTGCACATAAAGCTCTGGACAAGGAATGTACCACCACAACATGCCCTCTTTACAGAAATTCATCTGACATTCCCCATATCATATTTCCAGACATCACCAAAGATGGACTCAACCTTAATTCCCTCTTATGTCAATGTCAGGGCTCTTTAATTATGAAGACACATGACTACTCCAAGGGCACATCACTCTTTCTCCCACACCTATCTCACACCTGCAATCCCACAGCCTCCATGGTGATCTCCCTGCCTTCCTTCTCATTACTCAGCATGTGTGGTGTAGTGACTGCTTGGAAAAATCAAACAGGATTAAGTCCTACACCAACTGTGAGTGTTCACACTCACTGATTGAAGCAGCCTTGAGTTCTGCCATGGAGGCCAACCTCCCTGATTCTGTTTTCCTTCAACCTCAGTTACCGAGAACCTCATCAGATCTCAGATATCCAGACGCCATTTCCACTGGAGCTGCACCCGATGTCCCTTTACCAGTCACAGGCTTCAACCCTCACATCCCATCACCTAAGGCCCCTTAGCCCATGCCCAGTGAGTCTCACAGATGCCCATTCATGCCACTCAACAAATCTGCCAGACTGACGACAACACCCCAGACTAATGCTCACAACACTATGCTGGTGTGTGTTTAACAAGTAAATAGGCAACAGCTGCAGTCTCCTCTTGTTTGACTCACTCTTTGGTCTCCAATTAAGAGAAAGAAAGTAATCTACAACCCCAACCTGGTCCCTACATCCCCAACAACATTTTAGAGAAGTTTTTATGCTGAACGGCTCCTCAGAACTTCAGAGTCTCATGAACTGCTCCCTGAATTGTCAGAAACCCTAACAGGTAAAATATAGAAGTTTTGGTATCCCCAAATAACATTACAGTTCCTAATAGGAATATCTGCATCTCAGCTGATGGTCCTTACATACCTCCAGCTGCCAAATGCAAACCTTCACATCATCCCTGACTCTTACCTCTCTCTCAACCTCCAAATTAGGTAATCCAGGTGGCCACACCTAAAACACTAATGCAGAATTCAACTGCTTATTTCAGCTCCACAACCACCATCATGGGCCAGTTACCATCACATTCACCAAGGCTAACACAGCGGCTTCCATCCTAGTCTTTTACCGCCTCCACCCCATCTATATTATTCATGATGCTGCAGCCATGGAGAGTCCAATGAGACCTCGGTCACATGACTTGCCCCTACTGCTCCAAACCTCCCATTGTTCCCATCACCTGCAGAACACACTTCCAACATGTCACAATTCCTGTCCTTTGTTACCAGTTACTAGTTAAAAAAAAAAAAACTCTTTCTGGTTCCTGAATGAGCAAAGTATTCAATCAAAGTTGTTACATATACCGGACGCTATGCCTAAAAAAAAACACAATCACATCCCATACCACTGGTTGCCAACAACAGGAACCATTCATATGACACCAGACCTGGACTTAGAATTCTGGGCTTGATGTGTCATCAAGGTCCCCAGGTCCCAGGTGTAGAAGAGTGGCTGGATAGTTCCAGGACCCCACTACCTCAGAGGACACAAGAGTGTGAGGCCCTGAAATCAGCACCACAACCCAGTCCCCCTAAGCGCTTCTGCATGTGCAGAAAACTTAGGGCCTGCACCCACGGCCTGGAACCAGGGGCTCAGGCTCCTCAGGGCCCTGGCCCAGCCCCGGGGCCGGGTGATGCCTGCATCCCTCAGGGCTTTCATAGAATTTCTCCTTCCCGTCCCTGCCTGCTATCCTCTCTCTTCTAGTCTGTTCTTCGTCTGGGAAGTTTTGAGAAAATTTAGAACCCTAACTCACACTTGGTCCCACTTTAGTTCACAGCCATTGATGGCAGCAGCTTCCTGAAAATGAAGTAAAACTCCTCACACAAAACTGAGCTTCATCTTCTTTGTTGCCTTTACGCATAAAACAGGCCAAGGTTTCCCCAAATCTCCCTCCTCAGTCGCACCACCATGGCCTCACAAGGTGGCTTTTCAGCCTGTCACCCTCTCCAACCCAGTCACACCATGAGGCACCTTCAAGCAACTCACTGTTCTGGTGGCTCTGAGACCTGGGCTGCAGGACGGGACAGGCACCCACACGCAAGGCTGGAGGCCAAATGAGGTGAGGCTGGGTTGAAATTTGGAAGCAGAAAGTAGTTTGGGGGGCACGGAGTACTCAATCGCAGCCTGTTGTAACTCAACCAGCCTCAGACACTGCGGGGACACTGCCTCTGAGGCCTCGTGATTCTGGAGCCTCTGATTCTGTGAACACACTGCAAAGCTCAAATTCACCACCAAGTCAAGATCCAACCAATGAGCACAGTGATCAGGCTCCTGTCCTGGGCTTTCATTGGATGAATCCAGCCTTCCTTAGCGCATGGCCCTTTGGGTAATGTAGCAATCTAGTCTCCCATGGGGCACTACGATCCCAATTACTCACTGCCCATTGCGAATATTGTTCTGGGGCATCCAAGTGACACTGGGAACTGGCAACATTAGGTTTTAGAGGCTGGTCAAAATTTCTGGGGAGTGTAGTCTACAAAACTAAACTCTTGTTTGGAACCATTATTTCAGAATCTGCAACGCTTAGAATGCTCCCTCAGGTGAAAAGTATATTTCAATTATTCCTGAAGACTACAAATGTAATGGATAAATATATGTAAAAGCATTTTAACTGACTTTTAAAGTGAGAAGAAGGAGAGTAATACAGATTAGCTGCCTCTGACATGACCCCTAATGGGATGCAGCTCATTACCATAGCAGGTGTCCTCAAATAAGCACTGAACTGGCAAACATTCCGTGCATAGCACGACGATCAACAAACTGAGCCACTCAAGACTGGCTATCATTCTTTTAACCTGAAAATATGACATTATTAAGAGAAAAAGCAGGCTATGAGAGAATATACATAATCTTATCCTACTCATTTAAAAAGAAAATTTAAAAGCACACATAGGCCAACACATTGACATTTCCTACATTGTTTGTATGTCTGCGGTCAGTACACAATGTCAAGCTCAGCAGCTAACAGTTACTGAATGTTTTACTACAGGTGCCAGGCCTTGGATTCAAGGCTTTACCTTCATTATTGTTTCATTTAATTCTCTCTGCAACCTGAGATGGTTCAAACATCCATTTAATGGGGAGGAAATCCAAGCTTTGAGACACAATGAAAATTGACTGATTGTAGAGTTAATAGAGGCAGAGCTGGAAGTCAATCCCATGTGTCTCTAACAGAGCTCTGGCTTCTAATGTTAGGCTCTGCTGCCTCCTAGAGGGTAGCATACGGGATGGGGTACCATTAGGACCAGCTAGATGTTATAATGTGTTACAATCAGTCCCAAATTTTAGTGGCTTAAAGTAAAGAAGATATCTTTCTTGTTCATAGCACATGAACACCCTGGTTCTTCTGGAAGCAGCATAAAGAAGCATTGAACATGTAGGTTCCTGCTGGGTGTTCTCAGAGATGGACAGAGAGGGCGGCCATCTCACTGGTCCCAGACTCTTCTGTTAGAGGTGACAGGCTGGACTCCCACCACATTTCATTGGTCAAAGCATATCACTGGCTGCAGCCAACATCAGGGTGTCAGTAGCAGAACCTGACCTACTTCATGGGCCCCAGTAAGGTGACCCCGTGGTGCCAGCCTCTTTTGGGGGACTGTGCAGGGGCACCAGAGAGGAGTGGGAATTGGTAGGGAATGACAGTGGAAGTCAGGATGGTTTGCATCCTCCTCATCCACCGAGACTTTGTCCCCCAGCTGCCCCAAAGCCAATATTTACTGGAGTGAACTTCAGTAAAGGGAATTTGGTCAGATGTCATTGGCAGAAAACTCAGAACCCACTTCTGACTGTGACCCAGGGTAAATAAATCCCTGCTGTCTCGCTTCCCCCACTGCGGAACCCACATGTTAAAAGAGCAGATTGGGAAGAGGACAGGAGTGAACGCATCCTGGCACCTATATTAAATTCACATCAGTAACGACCTTGCCTCCAAGCCTCTTTGTCATTTGCAGTGCCCAGGTGAGTGCGCCATCAGGTGGGGCTGATTGGGAAAACGCTGACATTAACACCCGTGGTGATCCTGTGTTTTCCTTTCATCCTGTGCAGGAACCGGTGCTAAATGTGGTCCCTTCACGTTTTCCCCATCCCCACTGCAGAGAGCACTGAGCCTGTATTGCCTCGTGGCCCCAGTGTTACCGGGAGGCCATGCACACTCAGTAGATGACCATAGATTGGAGGTCCGGGAGTCATGGTCCCAGCAGCCCAGGCACCTTCCTCTATTAGGTGGCACCTGAGATTTCCCAGGATAAGGGGGTGACCTGCTCTCCAGGGATTAGGAACCCAATGGACCCTCAGTGCTCTCCAGGGCTATCCAGTTCCTCATTCGCAAAGGGGACTCAGGAGCCCAGGAACTTTCCCCCTATACTATCCCTCATATGCACCCACCCATTTATTCATTTCTAGGAAACTTGGATCCTCCATCATCCTCAAAGGCCTAGAGTCCTCCCAAAACAGCACCTCCACACTCTATAAAACAATTGTCCTTCAGTACTCAAAACCAATGGTTCCATGTGGCAAAGGAGTCACTTGAGTCACTGAGGAATGTGGGAAGTTGAAGCAGATGTCTTAAATGCTGCACAGTCCTCCTTCGGTTAAAATGATAAATTTATTTAAACAATTTGAAAAAGATTCTCAGCAGATAATTTTAAAAGGCAGATAAATACAGTACAAAGAATTGTATAAAAAATGTTCACCATAAAATATTACTCAGTAGATGGAATTAAAAGTAGAGCAAGTTAACATGATATGCATTTCTGGGGTTACTATTTAAAAAGGTTAAAAATTGTTTGCCCTTGCAGGGTAACAGAAAATTTGTGATTTTTATATACTGTGGGTTAGTGTAAGCCAAAGAGAATGACTATTTTGGATCACAGTTCTGCATATCTTAAATGAAACATTCACCTACACAACAGTGTGATAAGCAAAACATATGTCTATATAGAGAACTGCGTGCAAATATTCCTAGAAGAGTTATGTATAATATGCCAAACCTGGAAATAACAAAAAACAGAGCAACTAATAAAATGGTAATTCACAGAATCCAGTACTACTCAGCAATAAAAAAAATTAACTCTTCACCCAAGCATTTGTATGGAATCTCAAATGATTGTGTGGCATGGAGGAAACCAGTATCTGTTAAAATGTACACATCAAATAGTGCCTATTAAACTATGAACAGTATGAACTATTCCATTTAAAGAATGGAAAATTCCTGAGTGCATGGAGGGCCAAGAAAGGCCGAAAGAGAGATTATAAGAGGAAGGTAGGAAAACAGTGGGTGTGACAAAAGAAGGTATAGAGTTATTGGTATGGAATATAACACAATAATTAATAATAATACAGGAATATACTCTGACCCAGCCAGTGTCCTCAGTTGGTTGGGTGTCATCCCATTCCTGGAGAGGTCTCTGGTTTGATTCCAGGTCAGTGACCATCCCCAAATGGATTTCCAGTTGTGGCGTGCAGGAGGCAGCAAATCTATGTTTATCTCTCTCTTCAATGGTCCTACTTTTTCTCTCCCAAAAAAATGAATAAAATTATTTTCTAAAATAATTTCTTAAACAATCTCTGTGTTTTCCAGACATACAACTGTGATCACATTATTGCCCCACCCTGTGTGTGAGTTACAGGTGGTTTATTTACATGTGACAGTTTCACAGCTTTATCTCTAGGTCAGGGCTCACCAAATAGCACACACGAGAAAGGTGCACTTTGTTGCATGTCAGTTCTCATTTCCTGGGAGGACCAGCCTTGTCTCAGTGGCAGCAAATGCTGTCAAGCAGGGAAGACTATTGGCAGTGGAATCAACGGGAATGCTGACTGGTTACAACAGACACATCCTGGGACTGATTACAGGGTTAACCTTCCTCTAGCTTTGAGGTCTTGCCTGTTGGGCAACAACCTTGAGATGAATATGCTAAGGGGCCAAAGAAAATCACAAAACCAGGAGGTTATTTTGTCTGCTAGTGATGTCAGCTTCAAGAAGTCGTGATGGAAGTTCTCTCAGATCATACAAGCCACAGGACATGAAAAAAATTTGGATTTATGTCCAATAGAGGCAATTTTATCCAGCTTAACTACAGTGTCTACCATGAATATGAAAACAGTTTTTATCTCCCAAACTAATTCCACCTCTGAGTCTTACAACAAAGGACACCAGCCTATGAAATCACATACATCATGACACATGGCCTCTTCAGAGCACGTAGAGTGTAGTTCCATAAAACATCGCTGATACTTATGTAATACATACTGTGAACAGAGAATGTAATTCATATTGTTCACAGGAGCACAATAAAGGCCACCTGTTCAGGGCGACCATTGACCTCTACAATAAGAGGCACCAGACAGCACATTAGACCCACAAAGTCATGCACACTTTCTCTCAAGGCCTCGGTCGGCAATACAAAATCAACCAATATTGAACAGAGTGATTTTATGACATCAAGCTGTGCCTTCCAAAGTACAGTAAGTTTGACATCACACCATAGTATTCACCTGTCCATGCTGACAGAACACAACTTTCCTTTCAATCATCCCAGGGAGAAAATAGAACCAATGAAATTAAAGTACAAAAAAAAAAACAACACACAAAAAACCCCACTTTTACATAAAGATCATAAACCACAACAAAGGATAGCCAGAGGTTTGCAGTCTGATGAATTGGAACCTGAAACACTTCATCACAGCCTAATGTGAGACCCACAATGTATCTGAAAGAGGTAGCACTTCTTAGTGGATGAAGTGGGTTCCGGACAAAACCTGGATCAGGTCAATTCTCTGGTCAGAAATAAAGGAATGAAGATTCATCCAGGAGCTCAGAATATTCATAATTTTCTCAAGCACATGCAGGGGTGGTGACAGATTCACACTCGTCAGGTGAGCCCGGGGATATGGGTGAAATATCTTCCAGACAATTTCCTCTACTGACATCAGTTTATATTCATGAGTAGATTAGCAAGTGCAATCTAGTTTCTGAAAGTGTCACTTATACCTTAAACTTAGGAGGCATCTAGCACAGTGTATGTTCTGATAAAGGGGTTTGCATTCAGGTAAATTGGGTAAAATTTTCTCCTCTGGGCTTGTTATTCTGAGTGAGAACGTAAAACATTCCCTGCACATTTAAAGTTTTTTTCCAGTGTGTACTCTCAAATGTTGAATGAGGAAAGATTTAGAGCAAAAAGATTTCCCACATTGAATACACTCATAAGTCCCTTTGCCAGTGTGAACTCTGTGGTGTCGAATGAGATTAGAGCTGCTGCTGAAGGACTTCCCACAGTCACTACACTCATACGGCTTTTCTCCAGTGTGAACTCTCTGGTGTTGCATGAGATTGGAATTTTGCCTGAATGATTTTCCACATTCATTACACTTATAAGGTTTTTCTCCAGTGTGAACTCTCTGGTGGATAAGGAGGTGACTGTTGCACCGAAAACATTTCCCACATTCACTACACCCATATGGTTTTTCTCCAGTGTGAACTCTCTTGTGGGTAAAGAGGTTTTGATTGCTCCCAAATGATTTTCCACATTCACTACATTTGTAAGGTTTTTCTCCAGTGTGAACTCTGTGGTGGTGAATGAGATTAGACCTATTGCTGAAGGACTTCCCACAGTCACTACACTCATATGGTTTTTCTCCAGTGTGAACTCTCTTGTGGATACAGAGCTCATAATTGCGCCTAAATGATTTTCCACATTCACTACAGTTATATGGTTTTTCTCCAGTGTGAACTCGCTTGTGATTAGTGAGTTGAGAATTTCTATGAAAAGACTTCCCACATTCACTACACTCATATGGTTTTTCTCCAGTGTGAACTCTCTTGTGGATAAAGAGGTCATAATTGCGCCTAAATGATTTTCCACATTCACTACATTTGTAAGGTTTTTCTCCAGTGTGAACTCTGTGGTGTTGAATGAGATTAGACCTATTGCTGAAGGACTTCCCACAGTCAATACACTCATATGGTTTTTCTCCAGTGTGAACTCTCTTGTGGATACAGACCTCATAATTGTGCCTAAATGATTTCCCACATTCGTTACAGTTATATGGTTTTTCTCCAGTGTGAACTCTCTTGTGTTTAGTGAGTTGAGAATTTCCATGAAAAGATTTCCCACATTCACTACACTCGAATGGTTTTTCTCCAGTGTGAACTCTCTTGTGGATAAAGAGCTCATAATTGCGCCTAAATGATTTCCCACATTCACTACATTTGTAAGGTTTTTTCCCAGTGTGAACTCTGTGGTGTTTAATGAGGGAAGACCTTTGATTGACAGACTTCCCACAGTCAGCACATGGATAGGACTTTTCTCCAGTGTGAACTCTCCTATGTCTATTGTGGTTAAAGGTACATCTGAAAACATTCTCACATGTATTATATTCATATTTCACTTCTCCAGAGCTGAAGTCCTGATGTTGAACAAGGTTCTGGTTGGGGCTGTCAGCTTTGTCACATTCATCCCATTGGTGATGCCTTTTTCTATTGAGAAATTCCTCTGAAATCTCACTGCCACTGTGTGGCTCCTCAGTGTTGAGGGGGACCTGGTGATGGAGAAACCCTGACATGGCTGGGAAGTGTCCCCCAACCTCCCTACTGGTGGAACACAACTGTGATAAGTAGAAGATGAACCTGGTCACAAACGAGGCCCTGTCCACAATTCCTTTCCAGAGCTTCTCTCCATTGGCTTCCCCCTGTTGCTGATGACGGTTTGCACTGAAACCGAAGTCTCTCACACATGCATTGGAGAAGAAGGCTTTCTGCTCAAAATCTGATGCTTGTGACTCCGTCAGGTGCAGAATATCTTTGAACACAGAGAAACACCTCCTGCAGAGATGGGTCCTCTGGGTTGCTGGAGTTGTCTTAGAAACACTGACCTGTGACTCTCCTTCTATTGATACACTCTGCTCAGAACACACCTCCTCATCATCCGTTTTATGCCCACAACCTGAAAACAGAAAAATGGTGATGAAATGAATGTCGACTATGGTGACAGGGAGAAGTCTCATTACAAAAGTGTGTCGCACATAACATGTTGGTGCCATGAAATTGTCAGACAGCAAAATATCTGAAGGAGATATTGATAAGATGCTGCTCTGAAGATCAGGGCCTCTGAAGATCACCATACAGGGAAGACCTCAAACAAAATATGAAACAATCATGGCAAGCACCACATGGAACAGATCCTGGATCATCTGCTCAAGAGTCTGCTAATAGTGTTCAACAAGGCTTGTCTGATGGTGACATGCGCCAACTGTTCAGAAAGTTGGCTACAACTTATTCCAGCTAAAATTCAAGAAACGAGAAGCTTGTGTCAGCGTAGAGTGAAACACTTCTGTGAACCTCAAAGCACATATGCCTGCCAATATTTAAAAATACTGCAGCCCTAACTGGTTTGGCTGAGTAGATACAGCATTGGCCTGGGGACTGAAGGGCTCCAGGTAGATTCCGGTCAAGGGCATGTACCTTGGTTGCAGATACATCCTCAGTACGGGGTGTGAAGGAGGCAGCTGATTGATTTTTCTAACTTTTCTATCCTTCTCACTTTCTCTCTGTAAAAAATTCAATTAAATATATTTTTTTAAAAAAAGCTAAGGAAAAAACTGTGTATAGAGTAGTTCAGTGGAACAGGTGATGGAAAAGGGAAGACGGTGAAGGTGGCCAGAACCCAGGAAGGCACAGATTAAAAGATATGTCAGCGAAGTGTCAAACACGGGAATGAAAAGGTAGAAAAGAGCTGCTGCTAGTGGCACCTCAACCGAAACTTGTTGGACATGAACACATTCCTGGTATGATCTAAACACCATCCTTATGTCATACTACCCCAGCTGCGACTCAGGAGGGCCAGGCAACCCTATGTCATCCTGTATGTTCACCTTGTGAAAAAACAGGGTTCTCCTTGCACCTTCCACAGTACAAGCACATAGAACAACAATATTCTGAGTTATATTGAAACACAACAGAGGTGATTAGCCAACACTGACCTGAGTAAGACAGCATGCAGTAGAATTCAGGCAACAGAATATTACAAACAATGGAAGGAGATCTTACAAGAACTGCCCATGGTTCATGCAAGTAAAGACCATCACCTGGCACAGGCAGTCACAAAGAGCCTTTAGCTGGAGGAATGGTGCAGAAGTGGAAGCCATGCATGTGGACATAGACAAGCTTGGGCCCATTAAGCTTTTTGCAACAACCATGACTCCCATCACTTCCTGCACCATTTGAGGCAATGGGTGTGAGGGATATCATGGAGTCCTTTGCTCAGGTCTCTCCAAAACTCAGCACTCGCAGCCACAGTACAATTGACAGGGCAATGGGGAAAACAGGTACAGCCCATGGTTTGGCTGTCAAAGCTACATCCTGGCAAGAAAGGAAGAGAGGACGTCACCTCAGGACACTAGGAGAGATGTGAAGGTCTTACCTACAGATGAGACCAGGGCAAAAGCTTCTACCATCATCTTGCAGTAGAGAAGTCTCTGAGCCTCATCAAGGAGCCGCCACTCCTCCTCAGAGAAGGTGATGGCCACGTCCTCAAAGTTCATCTCCTGTCACAATTGGCACAGTTCAGTCCATCATGAGCACTTCTCCTAGGATTTCATGTTCATAAAATTCCCTAACGTCCACATCCATCTGCTCCCTCACCACCCCACCTCAGAAAAGATACCAGGCCTTGGTCCAGTCAAAGCCATTCTCTCCTTTTGTTCTAGTTGATGCTGTGTATTCCCCCACAATTAAGGGCAAATAATCTTGTAGATAATACCTCTACTCTGTTACTCACATGTAGACCACACCCCTTTTCAATACAGTGGGTGTCATGATCATAGGCAGGGAGAGATGGTGTGCATAAGGAGACTGTGAGTGACCTGACACTGTGCTTGACAGGCAATCAGCTTGCTGTCTCCCTATTCAGGATATCCCAAGATTATGGTATCCTTGATCAAACTTTTGAACCTAATCCCAAGTGCTGAAGTCATCTCTTTGCACTACCTGCTGCACATAATTCTTTGAACCACACTTCTCTCACACAGCTGCATTCCCAAAGACACAACTTCAAAGGTAACATAAATGTGCCATAATGACCACAGTATATTTCCTAATCATCTTCTTTTCCAAAATTCTACCCCACCACCTCTGTAATGTAAATCTCTCTTACCCTTCTGCCCTCTCCATGCCAATGGATATTTTCAAGCCCAGAAACATTGATGTAGGCTACCTCCTTCCTATTGATCACTGTAACAGCCCTCAACAACAAAAGGCAGGTGTGCACATAAAGCTCTGGACAAGGAATGTACCACCACAACATGCCTTCTTTACAGAAATTCATCTGACATTACCCATATCATATTTCCAGACATCACCAAAGATGGACTCAACCTTAATTCCCTCTTAAGTCAATGTCAGGGCTCTTTAACTATGAAGATACATGACTACCCCAAGGGCACATCACTCTTTCTCCCACACCTATCTCACACCTGCAATCCCACAGCCTCCATGGTGATCTCCTTGCCTTCCTTCTCATAACTCAGCATGTGTGGTGTAGTGACTGCTTGTCAAAATCAAACAGGATTAAGTCGTACACCAACTGTGAGTGTTCACACTCACTGATTGAAGCAGCCTTGAGTTCTGCCATGGAGGCCAATCTCCCTGATTCTGTTTTCCTTCAACCTCAGTTACCGAGAACCACATCAGATCTCAGATATCCAGACGCCATTTCCACTGGAGCTGCACCCGATGTCCCTTTACCAGTCACAGCCTTCATCCCTCACGTCCCATCACCTAAGGCCCCTTAGCCCACGCCCAGTGAGTCTCACAGATGCCCAATCATTCCACTCAGCAAATCTGCTAGACTTACGACAAAACCCCAGACTAAGGCTCACAACACTATGCTGGTGTGTGTTTAACAAGTAAATAGGCAACAGCTGCAGTCTCATCTTGTTTGACTCACTCTTTGGTCTCCAATTAAAAGAAAGAAAATAATCTACAACCCCAACCTGGTCCATACATCCCCAACAACATTTTAGAGAAGTTTTTATTCTGAACTGCTCCTCAGAATTTCAGAGTCTCATGAACTGCTCCCTGAATTATCAGAAACCCTAACAGGTAAAATATAGAAGTTTTGGTATCCCCAAATAACATTACAGTTCCTAATAGGAATATCTGCATCTCAGCTGATGGTCCTTACATACCTCCAGCTGCCAAATGCAAACCTTCACATCATCCCTGACTCTTACCTCTCTCTCAACCTCCAAATTAGGTAATCCAGGTGGCCACACCTAAAACACTAATGCAGAATTCAACTGCTTATTTCAGCTCCACAACCACCATCATGGGCCAGTTACCATCACATTCACCAAGGCTAACACAGCGGCTTCCATCCTAGTCGTTTACTGCGTCCACCCCATCTATATTATTCATGATGCTGCAGCCATGGAGAGTCCAATGAGACCTCGGTCACATGACTTGCCCCTACTGCTCCAAACCTCCCATTGTTCCCATCACCTGCAGAACACACTTCCAACATGTCACAATTCCTGTCCTTTGATACCAGTTACTAATTTAAAAAAAAAAAAACTCTTTCTGGTTCCTGAATGAGCAAAGTATTCAATCAAAGTTGTTACATATACAGGACGCTATGCCTGAAAAAAAAAAACACTCACATCCCATTCCACTGGTTGCCAACAACAGGAACCATTCATATGACACTAGACCTGGACTTAGAATTCTGGGCTTGGTGTGTCATCAAGGTCCCCAGGTCCCAGGTGTAGAAGAGTGGCTGGATAGTTCCAGGACCCCACTACCTCAGAGGACACAAGAGTGTGAGGCCCTGAAATCAGCACCACAACCCAGTCCCCCTAAGCGCTTCTGCATGTGCAGAAAACTTAGGGCCTGCACCCACTGCCAGGACCCATGGGCTCAGGCTGCTCAGGGCCCTGGCCCAGCCCAAGGTCTGGGTGATGCCTGCATGACCTCGGGGCTTTCACAAGATTTCTTCTTCCCGTCCCTCACTCCTGTCCTCTCTCTTCTAGTATGTTCTTTGTCTAAGAAGTTTTGAGACAAGTTTAGAACCCTAACTCACACTTGGTCCCACTTTAGTTCACAGCCATTGATGGCAGCAGCTTCCTGAAAATGAAGTAAAACTCCTCACACAAAACTTAGCTTCATCTTCTTTGTTGCCTTTACGCATAAAACAGGCCAAGGTTTCCCCAAATCTCCCTCCTCAGTCGCACCACCACGGCCTCACAAGGTGGCTTTTCAGCCTGTCACCCTCTCCAACCCAGTCACACCATGAGGCACCTTCAAGCAACTCACTGTTCTGGTGGCTCTGAGACCTGGGCTGCAGGACGGGACAGGCACCCACACCCAAGGCTGGAGGCCAAATGACGTGAGGCTGGGTCGAAATTTGGAAGCAGAAAGTAGTTTGGGGGGCACGGAGTACTCAATCCCAGCCTGTTGTAACTCAACCAGCCTCAGACACTGCGGGGACACTGCCTCTGAGGCCTCGTGATTCTGGAGCCTCTGATTCTGTGAACACACTGCAAAGCTCAAATTCACCACCAAGTCAAGATCCAACCAATGAGCACAGTGATCAGGCTCCTGTCCTGGGCTTTCATTGGATGAATCCAGCCTTCCTTAGCGCATGGCCCTTTGGGTAATGTAGCAATCTAGTCTCCCATGGGGCACTACGATCCCAATTACTCACTGCCCATTGAGAATATTGTTCTGGGGCATCCAAGTGACACTGGGAACTGGCAACATTAGGTTTTAGAGGCTGGTCAAAAGTTTCTGCGGAGTGTAGTCTACAAAACTAAACTCTTGTTTGGAACCATTATTTCAGAATCTGCAACGCTTAGAATGCTCCCTCAGGTGAAAAGTATATTTCAATTATTCCTGAAGACTACAAATGTAATGGATAAATATATGTAAAAGCATTTTAACTGACTTTTAAAGGGAGAAGAAGGAGAGTAATACAGATTAGCTGCCTCTGTCATGACCCCTAATGGGATGCAGCTCATTACCATAGCAGGTGTCCTCAAATAAGCACTGAACTGGCAAACATTCCATGCATAGCACTACGATCAACAAACTGAGCCACTCAAGACTGGCTATCATTCTTTTAACCTGAAAATATGACATTATTAAGAGAAAAAGCAGGCTATGAGAGAATATACATAATCTTATCCTACTCATTTAAAAAGAAAATTTAAAAGCACACATAGGCCAACACATTGACATTTCCTACATTGTTTGTATGTCTGTGGTCAGTACACAATGTCAAGCTCAGCAGCTAGCAGTTACTGAATGTTTTACTACAGGTGCCAGGCCTTGGATTCAAGGCTTTACCTTCATTATTGTTTCATTTAATTCTCTCTGCAACCTGAGATGGTTCAAACATCGATTTAATGGGGAGGAAATCCAAGCTTTGAGACACAAAGAAAATTGACTGATTGTAGAGTTAATAAAGGCAGAGCTGGAAGTCAAACCCATGTGTCTCTAACAGAGCTCTGGCTTCTAATGTTAGGCTCTGCTGCCTCCTAGAGGGTAGCATACGGGATGGGGTACCATTAGGACCAGCTAGATGTTATAATGTGTTACAATCAGTCCCAAATTTTAGTGGCTTAAAGTAAAGACAATATCTTTCTTGTTCATAGCACATGAACACCCTGGTTCTCCTGGAATCAGCATAAAGAAGCATCGAACATGTAGGTTCCTGCTGGGTGTTATCAGAGATGGACAGAGAGGGCGGCCATCTCACTGGTCCCAGACTCTTCTGTTAGAGGTGACAGGCTGGACTCCCACCACATTTCATTGGTCAAAGCATATCACTGGCTGCAGCCAACATCAGGGTGTCAGTAGCAGAACCTGACCTACTTGATGGGCCCCAGTAAGGTGACCCCGTGGTGCCAGCCTCTTTTGGGGGACTGTGCAGGGGCACCAGAGAGGAGTGGGAATTGGTAGGGAATGACAGTGGAAGTCAGGATGGTTTGCATCCTCCTCATCCACTGAGACTTTGTCCCCGAACTGCCCCAAAGCCAATATTTACTGGAGTGAACTTCAGTAAAGGGAATTTGGTCAGATGTCATTGGCAGAAAACTCAGAACCCACTGCTGACTGTGACCCTGGGTAAATAAATCCCTGCTGTCTCGCTTCCCCCACTGCGGAACCCACATGTTAAAAGAGCATATTGGGAAGAGGACAGGAGTGAACGAATCCTGGCACCTATATTAAATTCCATCAGTAACGACCTTGCCTCCAAGCCTCTTTGTCACTTGCAGTGCCCAGGTGAGTGCGCCATCAGGTGGGGCTGATTGGGAAAACGCTGACATTAACATCCATGGTGATCCTGTGTTTTCCATTCATCCTGTGCAGGAACCGGTGCTAAATGTGGTCCCTTCAGGTTTTCCCCATCCCCACTGCAGAGAGCACTGAGCCTGTATTGCCTCGTGGCCCCAGTGTTACCAGGAGGCCATGCACACTCAGTAGATGACCATAGATTGGAGTTCCGGGAGCCATGGTCCCAGCAGCCCAGGCACCTTCCTCTATTCGGTGGCAGCTGAGATTTCCCAGGGTAATGGGGTGACCTGCTCTCCAGGGATTAGGAACCCAATGGACCCTCAGTGCTCTGCTGGGCTATCCAGTTCCTCCTTCGCAAAGGGGACTCAGGAGCCCAGGAACTTGCCCCCTATACTATCCCTCATATGCACCCACCCATTTATTGATTTTCAGGAACCAGGATCCTCCATCATCCTCAAAGGCCTAGAGTCCTTCCAAAACAGCACCTCCACACTCTATAAAACAATTGTCCTTCAGTACTCAAAACCAATGCTTCCATGTGGCAAAGGAGTCACTTGAGTCACTGAGGAATGTGGGACGTTGAAGCAGATGTCTTAAATGCTGCACAGTCCTCCTTCGGTTAAAATGATAAATTTATTTAAACAATTTGAAAAAGATTCTCAGCAGATAATTTTAAAAAGCAGATAAATACAGTACAAAGAATTGTATTAAAAATGTTCACCATAAAATATTACTCAGTACATGGAATTAAAAGTAGAGCAAGTTAACATTATATGCATTTCTGGGGTTACTATTTTAAAAGGTTAACCAGTGTATGCCCTTGCAGGGTAACAGAAAATTTGTGATTTTTATATACTGTGGGTTAGTGTAAGCCAAAGAGAATGACCATTTTGGGTCACAGTTCTGCATATCTTAATTGAAAACTTTCACCTCCATAACAGTGTGATAAGCAAAACATATGTCTATATAGAGAACTGAGTGCAAATATTTCCAGAAGAGTTATGTATAATACGCCAAACCTGGAAATAACAAAAAACAGAGCAACTAATAAACTGGTAATTCACAGAATCTAGTACTACTCAGCAATAAAAAAAAAATTAACTCTTCACCCAAGCATTTGTATTGAATCTCAAAATGATTGTGTGGCATGGAAGAAACCAGTATCTGTTAAAATGTACACATCAAATAGTGCCTATTAAACTATGAACAGTATGAACTATTCCATTTAAAGAATGGAAAATTCCTGAGTGCATGGAGGGCCAAGAAAGGCAGAAAGAGAGATTATAAGAGGAAGGTAGGAAAACAGTGGGTGTGACAAAAGAAGGTATAGAGTTATTGGTATGGAATATAACACAATAATTAATGATAATACAGGAATATACTCTGACCCAGCCAGTGTCCTCAGTTGGTTGGGGTGTCATCCCATTCCTGGAGAGGTCTCTGGTTTGATTCCAGGTCAGTGAACATCCCCAAATGGATTTCCAGTTGTGGCGTGCAGGAGGCAGCAGATCTATGTTTACCTCTCTCTTCAATGGTCCGACTTTTTCTCTCCCGAAAAATGGATGAAATTATTTTCTAAAATAATTTCTTAAACAATCTCTGTGTTTTCCAGACATACAACTGTAAGCACATTATTGCCCCACCCTGTGTGTGAGTTACAGGTGGTTTAAGTCGCATGTGACAGTTTCACAGCTTTATCTCTAGGTCAGGGCTCACCAAATAGCACACACGAGAAAGGTGCCCTTTGTTGCAAGTCCGTTCTCATTTCCTAGGAGGACCAGCCTTGCCTCAGTGGCAGCAAATGCTGTCAAGCAGGGAAGACTATTGCCATTGGAATCAACAGGAATGCTGACTGGTTACAACAGACACATCCTGGGACTTATTACAGGGTTAACCTTCCTCTAGCTTTGAGGTCTTGCCTGTTGGGCAACAACCTTGAGATGAATATGCTAAGGGGCCAAAGAAAATCACAAAACCAGGAGGTTATTTTGTCTGCTAGTGATGCCAGCTTCAAGAAGTTGTGATGGAAGTTCTCTCAGATCATACAATCCACAGGACATGAAAAAATTTGGATTTATGTCCAATAGAGGCACTTTTATCCAGCTTAACTACAGTGTCTACCATGAATCTGAAAACAGTTTTTATCTCCCAAACTAATTCCACCTCTGAGTCTTACAACAAAGGACACCAGCCTATGAAATCTCATACATCATGACACATGGCCTCTTCAGAGCACGTGGAGTGTAGTTCCATAAAACATCGCTGATACTTATGTAATACATACTGTGAACAGAGAATGTAATTCATATTGTTCACAGGAGCACAATAAAGGCCACCTGTTCAGGGCGACCATTGACCTCTACAGTAAGAGGCACCAGACAGCACATTAGACCCACAAAGTCATGCACACTTTCTCTCAAGGCCTCGGTCGGCAATACAAAATCAACCAATATTGAACAGAGTGATTTTATGACATCAAGCTGTGCCTTCCAAAGTACAGTAAGTTTGACATCACACCATAGTATTCACCTGTCCATGCTGACAGAACACAACTTTCCTTTCAATCATCCCAGGGAGAAAATAGAACCAAGAAAATTAAAGTACAAAAAAAACCCACCTTTACATAAAGATCATAAACCACAGCAAAGGATAGCAAGAGGTTTGCTGTCTGATGAATTGAAACCTGAAACACTTCATCACAGCATAATGTGAGACCCACAATGTATCTGAAAGAGGTAGCACTTCTTAGTGGATGAAGTGGGTTCCGGACAAAACCTGGATCAGGTCAATTCTCTGGTCAGAAATAAAGGAATGAAGATTCATCCAGGAGCTCAGAATATTCATAACTTTCTCAAGCACATGCAGGGGTGGTGACAGATTCACACTCGTCAGGTGAGCCAGGGGATACGGGTAAAATATCTTCCAGACAATTTCTTCTATGACATCAGTTTCTACTCCTGAGTAGATTAGCAAGTGCAATCTAGTTTCTGAAAGTGTCACTTATACCTTAAACTTAGGAGGCATCTAGCACAGTGTATGTTCTGATAAAGGGGTTTGCATTCAGGTAAATTGGGTAAAATTTTCTCCTCTGGGGTTGTTATTCTGAGTGAGAACATAAAACATTCCCTGCACATTTAAAGCTTTTTCCAGTGTGTACTCTCAAGTGTTGAATGAGGAAAGATTTATAGCAAAAAGATTTCCCACATTGAATACACTCATAAGTCCCTTTGCCAGTGTGAACTCTGTGGTGTCGAATGAGAGTAGAGCTGCTGCTGAAGGACTTCCCACAGTCACTACACTCATACGGCTTTTCTCCAGTGTGCATTCTCTGGTGTTGAATGAGATTGGAATTTTGCCTGAATGATTTTCCACATTCACTACACTTATAAGGTTTTTCTCCAGTGTGAACTCTCCGGTGGTTACGGAGGTGATTTTTGCGCCGAAAAAATTTCCCACATTCACTACACCCATATGGTTTTTCTCCAGTGTGAACTCTCTTGTGGGTAAAGAGGTTTTGATTGCTCCCAAATGATTTTCCACATTCACTACATTTGTAAGGTTTTTCTCCAGTGTGAACTCTGTGGTGTCGAATGAGATTAGACCTATTGCTGAAGGACTTCCCACAGTCAATACACTCATATGGTTTTTCTCCAGTGTGAACTCTCTTGTGGATAAAGAGCTCATGATTGCGCCTAAATGATTTCCCACATTCACTACAGTTATATGGTTTTTCTCCAGTGTGAACTCTCTTGTGTTTAGTGAGTTGAGAATTTCCATGGAAAGATTTCCCACATTCAAAACACTGGAATGGTTTTTCTCCAGTGTGAACTCTCTTGTGGGTAAAGAGGTCACAATTGCGCCTAAATGATTTTCCACATTCACAACATTTATATGGTTTTTCTCCAGTGTGAACTCTGTGGTGTTGAATGAGAGTCGAACTAATGCTGAAGGACTTCCCACAGTCACTACACTCATATGGTTTTTCTCCAGTGTGAACTCTCTTGTGGATACAGAGCTCATAATTGTGCCTGAATGATTTTCCACATTCACTACAGTTATATGGTTTTTCTCCAGTGTGAACTCTGTGGTGTCGAAGGAGAGTCGAGCTACTGCTGAAGAACTTCCCACAGTCACTGCACTCATATGGTTTTTCCCCAGTGTGAACTCGCATGTGGGTAAAGAGGTCATGATTGCCCCTAAATGATTTCCCATATTCACTACAGTTATATAGTTTAACTCCAGTGTGAACGCTCTTGTGTTTAATCAGTTTAGAATTTTCATGAAAAGATTTCCCACATTCACTACACTCGAATGGTTTTTCTCCAGTGTGAACTCTCTTGTGGATAAAGAGGTAATAATTGTGCCTAAATGATTTCCCACATTCACTACATTTGTAAGGTTTTTTCCCAGTGTGAACTCTGTGGTGTTTAATGAGGGAAGACCTTTGATTGACAGACTTCCCACAGTCAGCACATGGATAGGACTTTTCTCCAGTGTGAACTCTCCTATGTCTATTGTGGTTAAAGGTACATCTGAAAGCGTTCTCACATGTATTATATTCACATTTCACTTCTCCAGAGCTGAAGTCCTGATGTTGAACAAGGTTCTGGTTGGGGCTGTCAGCTTTGTCACATTCATCCCATTGGTGATTCCTTTTTCTATTGAGAAATTCCTCTGAAATCTCACTGCCACTGTGTGGCTCCTCAGTGTTGAGGGGGACCTGGTGCTGGAGAAACCCTGACATGGCTGGGAAGTGTCCCCCAACCTCCCTACTGGTGGAACACAGCTCTGATAAGTAGAAGATGAACCTGGTCACAAACGAGGCCCTGTCCACAATTCCTTTCCAGAGGTTCTCTCCATTGGCTTCCCCCTGTTGCTGATGAGGGTTTGCACTGAAACCGAAGTCTCTCACACATGCATTGGAGAAGAAGGCTTTCTGCTCAAAATCTGATGCTTGTGACTCGGTCAGGTGCAAAATCTCTTTGAACACAGAGAAACACCTCCCGCAGAGATGGGTCCTCTGGGTTGCTGGAGTTGTCTTAGAAACACTGACCTGTGATTCTCCTTGTATTGATACACTCTGCTCAGAACACACCTCCTCATCATCCGTTTTATGCCCACAACCTGAAAACAGAAAAATGGTGATGAAATGAATGTCGACTATGGTGACAGGGAGAAGTCTCATTACAAAAGTGTGTCGCACATAACATGTTGGTGCCATGAAATTGTCAGACAGCAAAATATCTGAAGGAGATATTGATAAGATGCTGCTCTGAAGATCAGGGCCTCTGAAGATCACCATACAGGGAAGACCTCAAACAAAATATGAAACAATCATGGCAAGCACCTCATGGAACAGATCCTGGATCATCTGCTCAATAGTTTGCTAATAGTGTACAACAAGGCTTGTCTGATGGTGACATGTGCCAACTGTTCAGAAAGTTGGCTACAACTTATTCCAGCTAAAAGTCAAGAAACGAGAAGCTTGTGTCAGCGTAGAGTGAAACACTTCTGTGAACCTCAAAGCACATATGCCTGCCAATATTTAAAAATACTGCAGCCCTAACCGGTTTGGCTGAGTAGATACAGCATTGGCCTGGGGACTGAAGGGCTCCAGGTAGATTCCGGTCAAGGGCATGTACCTTGGTTGCAGATACATCCTTAGTACAGGGTGTGAAGGAGGCAGCTGATTGATTTTTCTAACTTTTCTATCCTTCTCACTTTCTCTCTGTAAAAAATTCAGTTAAATATTTTTTCAAAAAAAAGAAAGGAAAAAACTGCATATAGAGTAGTTCAGAGGAACAGTTGATGGAAAAGGGAAGACGGTGAAGGTGGCCAGAACCCAGAACCCAGGAAGGCACAGATAAAACGATAAGTCAGGGAAGTGTCAAACATGGGAATGAAAAGATAGAAAAGAGCTGCTGCCAGTGGAACCTCAACCGAAACTTGTTGGACATGAACACATTCCTGGTATGATCTAAACACCATCCTTATGTCATACCTCCCCCAGCTGCAACTCAGGAGGGCCAGGCAACCCTATGTCATCCCGTATGTTCACCTTGTGAAAAAACCGGGTTCTCCTTGCACCTTCCACAGTACAAGCACATAGAACAACAATATTCTGAGTTGTATTGAAACACAACAGAGGTGAGTAGCCAGCACTGACCTGAGTAAGACAGCATGCAGTAGTATTCAGGGAACAGAATATTACAAAAAATGCAAGGAGGTCTTACAACAACCACCCATGGTTCATGCAAGTAAAGACCATCACCTGGCACAGGCAGTCACAAAGAGCCTTTAGCTGGAGGAATGGTGCAGAAGTGGAAGCCATGCATGTGGACATAGACCAGCTTGGACCCATTAAGCTTTTTGCAACAATCATGACTCCCAGACACTTCCTGCACCATTTGAGGCAATGGGTGTGAGGGATATCATGGAGTCCTTTGCTCAGGTCTCTCCAAAACTCAGCACTCGCAGCCACAGTACAATTGACAGGGCAATGGGGAAAACAGGTACAGCCCATGGTCTGGCTGTGAAAGCTACATCCGGAGAAGAAAGGAAGAGAGGACGTCACCTCAGGACACTAGGAGAGATGTGAAGGTCTTACCTACAGATGAGACCAGGGCAAAAGCTTCTACCATCATGTTGCAGTAGAGAAGTCTCTGAGCCTCATCAAGGAGCCGCCACTCCTCCTCAGAGAAGGTGATGGCCACGTCCTCAAAGTTCATCTCCTGTCACAATTGGCACAGTTCAGTCCATCATGAGTACTTCTCCTAGGATTTCATGTTCATAAAATTCCCTAACGTCCACATCCATCTGCTCCCTCACCACCCCACCTCAGAAAAGATACCAGGCCTTGGTCCAATCAAAGTCATTCTCTCCTTCTGTTCCAGTTGATGCTGTGTATTCCCCCACAATTAAGGGCAAATAATCTTGTAGATAATACCTCTGCTCTGGAACTCACATGTAGACCACACCCCTTTTTAATACAGTGGGTGTCATGAACATAGGCAGGGAGAGATGGTGTGTATAAGGAGACTGTGAATGATTTGACACTGTGCTTGACAAGCAATCATCTAGTTGTCTCCCGATTCAGGGTATCACAACATTATGGTATCATTGTTCAAACTTTTGAACCTAATCCCAAGGTGCCGAAGTCATCACTTTGCACTACCTGCTGCACATAATTCTTTGAACCACACTTCTCTCACACAGCTGCATTCCCAAAGGCACAACTTCAAAGGTAACACAAATGTGCCATAATGACCACAATTTATTTCCTAGTCATCTTCTTTTCCAAAATTCTACCCCACCACCTCTGTAATGTAAATCTCTCTTACCCTTCTCCCCTCTCCATGCCAATGGATATTTTCAAGCCCAGAAACATTGATGTATGCTACCTCCTTCCTATTGATCACTGTAACAACCCTCAACAACAAAAGGCAGGTGTGCACATAAATTTCACTGAAGCTCTGGACCAGGAATGTACCACCAAAACATGCCCTCTTTTCAGAAATTAATCTGACATTCCCCATATCATATTATCCAAACATCACCAGAAATGGACTCAAACTCCATTTCCTCTAATGTCAATGTCAGGGATCTTTAACTATGAAGGCACATGACTACTCCAAGGGCACATCACTCTTTCTCTCACAACTCTGTCACAACTGCACTCCCACACCAGTAGCCCCCCATGGTGATCTCCTTGACTTCCTATTCATTACTCAGCATGTGTGGTGTAGTGACTGCTTGGAAAAATCAAACAGGATTAAGTTCTACACCAACTGAGAGTTCACACTCAATGAAGCAGCCTTGAGTTCTGCTATGAAGGCCTCCCTCCCTGATTGAGTTTTCCTTCAACCTCACCTACTGAGAACCACATCAGGTCTCAGATATCCAGAGGCCACCTCCACTGGTGCTGCACCTGATGCCCCTTCACCAGTCACAGCCTTTAGCACTCAAGTCCCATCACCGAAGGCCCTCGACCACATTCCCAGTGAGTCTCACAGATGCCCATTCATGCCCCTAAGCCAGTGGTCAGCAAACTCATTAGTCAACAGCGCAGCAAACCACAGCCCTAGGCAGTTTGCCAACCACTGCCCTAAGCAATTCAACCAGACTGAGGACAACAGCCCAGGATAAGGCTAACCACAATATTCTGGTGTGTGTTTAACAAGTGAATATGCAACAGCTGAAGTCTCTTCTTGTTTGACTCACTCTTTGGTCTCCAATTAAAAAGAAAATGATCCACAACCCCACCCAGGTCCATACATTCCCAACTACATTTTAGAGAAGTATTTATCCTGAACTGCTCCTCAGAGTTCCAGGAGCTCATGAACTGCTCCCTGAAATATCAGGAACCTTAACAGGTAAAATTTAGACGTTTTGGTATCCCCAAATAACATTACAGTTTCTAATATGAATATCTGAAACTCAGCTTATGGTCCTTCCATACTTCCATCTGCCAAATGCAAACCTTCACATCATCCCTGCCCCTACCTCTCTCTCTGCCTCGAAATTAGGTAATCCAGAATGCAACTGCTTGTTTCAGCTCCACAACCACCATCATGGGCCAGTAACAGAAAAGTGATCAAGACTATCACAGCGGCTTCCATCTTAGTCTTTCTACCGCCTCCATCCCATCTATAGGTCATCATGCTGCAGCCACAGGGAGTCTAATGAGACCTGGATCAGGTCCCATCGGACTCCATTGCTCCAAATCTCCCAACACCTGTAGATCAGTTTTCCAAATTGTCACAAAGTTGCTCAAGGCCTGACTCCTGTCCCATTGTTACCATTTCCTAATTAAAAGAAAAAAAGGGATATGATAGGGTTTCTGAATGAGCTCCATCTTCACTCAGAGCCTTTGCACACATAGGAACCTATGCCTGGAAAATCCTCTCACATTCCATTCCACTGGATTCCAACAACAGGGACCATTCATAGGACCCTAGACCTGGACTTAGAATTCTGGGCTTGGTGTCTCATCAAGGTCCCCAGGTCCCAGGGCTGGAAGAGTGGCTGTACGATACGAGGACCCCACTACGTCAGAGGCCACAAGTGTGAGAGGCCCTGAAATCAGCTCTATAACCCAGTCCCCTAAGCGGCTCTACACCTGCAGGAACCTGTGGGAACTAAAAGCGTGTTGAGAGCCTGGCACCCACCGCCAGGACCCAGGAGCTCAGGCTGCTCGGTTACCTTGCCCAGCTCCGGGGCCGGGTGATGCCTGCATCCTTCAGGCTCAGGCCTCAGTGCAGACCCTACAAGATACCTTATCATATACAGGATTTCTCCTTCCTGCCCCTCACTGCTATCCTCTCTCTTCTAGTATGTTCTTCCTCTGAGAAGTTTTGAGAAAAGGTTAGAGCCCTAACTCACACTTTGTCCCTCTTTGGTTCACAGCCATTGATGGCTGCAGCTTCCTGAAAATGAACTAAAACTCCTCACACAAAACTTTGCTTCATTTTCTTTGTTGCCTTTAGACATAAAACAGACTGGGTTTCGCCAATCCTCCCTCCTCAGTAACACCACCAAGGCGTCACACGGTGGCTTCTCAGCCTGTCACCCTCTCCCACCCAGTCACACCATGTAGCACCCCAAGCAACTCACTGTTCTGGCAGCGCTGAGATGTGGGCTGCAGGACGGGACAGGCACCCACACTCGAGCCTGGAGGGTGAATGAGGGGAGGCCGGGTGGACTCTGGAAGCAGAAAGTAGTTTTGGAGGCATGGAGGACTCAATCGCAGCCTTTGTGACTCAACCTGCCTCAGACACACAACTGCACTGCAGGGACACTGCCTCTGATGCCTCGTGACCCAGCACTGGAGCCTCAGATTCTGTGAACACACTGCAAAGGTCAAATTCACCACCAGGAGAAAGATGCTGGAAGTCAAGCTCCAACCATTGAGCACAGGGATAATGTGCCTCTCCTGGGCTTTCATTGGATAAACCCAGCCTTCCTTAGCGCATGGCCCTTTGGGTAATGTAGCAATCTAGCCTCACATGGGGCACTAGGATCCCAGTCACTCACTGCCCATTGCGAATATTGTTCTGGGGCGTCCAAGTGGCACTGCGAACTGACAACTTTAGGTTTTAGGATCTGTCACAGGTTCCTGGGGAGTGTTGTCTATAAAACAATTCTTGTTTGGAAACATTATTTCAGATTCCAGAACACTTAGAATGCTCCCTCGGGTGACAAGTGTTATTTCTATTATTCCTGAAGACTACAAATCTAACTGGATAAATATATGTAAAGGGATATTAATTGACTTTTACACAGAGAAGAAGGAGAGAATGGCTGCCTCCTACATGACCCCTGATGGGATGCAGCCCATAACCACCTGGATTTCTAATTTGGATGCAGGTGCCCTCAAATAAGAACTGAACCAGCAATCTTTCTGCGCTTGGGACTAAGCTCAACAAACGGAGCCAGTTCAGCCTGGATTTTTTTTTAACATCAAAATATGACATTATTAAGAGAAAAAGGAGGCTATGAGAAAATATACACGATCCTATCCTATTTGTTTAAAATGAAAATTTGAAAAAATACCTAGGTCAATGCAATGACAGTTCCCACACTGTCTATATGTCTGTGGTCAGTACACATTGTGACCTAAAGGAGCTAACAGTTACTGAACGTTTACTGGAGGGGCCAGGCCCTGGATTCAATGCTTTACCTGCATTATTATTTCATTTAATCCTCTTTTCAACCTGAGATGGTTTAACCATCTATTTTATGGGGAGGAAATCCAGGCTCAGAGACTCAATATACAGTAAATTGAGTCATTGTAGTTAATAAAGGCAGGGCTGGAAGTCAAACCCATGTGTCTCTAACAGAGCTCTGGCTTCTAATGTTCGGCTCTGCTGCCTCCTAGAGCATAGAATAGGGGATGGGTTACCATTAGGACCAGCTGGATGTTATAATGGGTAACAATCAGCACAAAAGCTTTAGTGGCTTACAGTAAAGAAGGAATCTTTCTTGTTCATAGCACATGAACACCCTGGTTCTCCTGGAATCAGGATAAAGGAGCAGCCCACATGTAGGTTCCTGCTGGGTATTCTCAGAGATGGACAGAGAGGGCGGCCATCTCACTGGTCCCAGACTCTTCTGTTGGAGGTGACAGGCTTGACTCCAAACTCATTTCATTGGTCAAAGCATATCACTGGCTGCAGCCAACATCAGGGTCAGTAGCAGAACCTGACCTACTTGATGGGCCCCAGTAAGGCGACCCCATGGTGCCAGCCTCCTTTGGGGCTGCTCAGGGACAACGGAGAGGAGTGGGGACTGGTAGGAAATGAGAGTGGAAGTCAGTCAGGGTGGTTTGCTTCCTCCTCATCCACCGAGACGTTGTCCCCCAGCTGCCCCAAACCCAAGATTCATCCGAGTGAGCTTCAGAAAAAGGAGTTTGGTCAGATGTCATTGGCAGAAAACTCAGAACCCACTGCTGAGGGTTAATCTGGGTAAATCCCTGCTGCCTGGGTGCCCCTCTGTGGTGGCGTGAAGACCACATGTTAAGAGAGTTGACTGCGAAGGTTACTGGACCCCAAGCATTCCAGCCTCCATGTTCTCTTATAGTCACAGCTGTCACTACCCTGCCTCCAAGCCTCTTCGTCATTTGCAGTGCCCAGGTGAGTGCGCCATCAGGTGGGGCTGATTGGAAAAACGCTGACATTAACTTCCATGGTGATCCTGTGGTTTCCGTTCATCCCGTGCAGGAACCTGAGCTAAATGTGGTCCCTTCATGTTTTCCCATCCCCACTGCAGAGAGCACTGAGCCTGTTCTGTCTCCTGCCCCAGTGTTACCAGGTGACCATGCACACTCAGCAGATGACCAGACATTGGAGGTCTGGGAGTGATGCTCAGAGCAGCCCAGGCACCTTCCTCTATTAGGTGTGAGCCGAGATTTCCCATGGGAAGGGGTGACCTGCTCTCCAGGGATTAGGAACCCAAAGGACCCCCAGCCCTCTTCAGGGGCTTCCAGTTCCTTATTTGTGAATGGGACTCAGGAGCCTAGGAACGTTCCCTTTAGCTCTCCCTTATATGCACCCACCCATTTATTCATTTCCAGGAAACCAGGATCCGCCCCTCCTCCTCGAAGGTCTAGATCCTGCCAGAACAGCACCTCCACACTCGATAAGTCCTTTCTGACATCAGAGTCTTCCCCAAGTGCCCACATTTCCCCAGCCTAAGGTTCCATGAACTGACCCTTCACTTCATCCATCCCTGAGGCCTGAGACGAGACCCCCAGGGGGACAACAAAGGCTGGATGAGCTGGACAGAAGGGGCTCAGCCTGGAGGTCAGGGAAGAACATATTTACCTTCCCTGAAATCAATAAAAATATCTTTTGAATATATGATTTATATGAGTTGTACTTAAATGAAACTTTAAAAAAGGTTTAAAAATTGAGGGGTTCCAAATGTTTTACTGTGTTATTATGGAAGCTCTGGAGCATGTTTGTTGCAACTGCATCAGTATGTTGGAAATAAAATACAAGGATGAGCTACTGAAATATCTTATCATGTGCATATTCACTGCTATCTCTCTTTGGCAGTTTAAAGCTGATCATGGTGAGAGTATTTATGCAAGGGAATTGACAGATACCACAAACCTACACTTCACTTAATGTATTAATAAATGCTTAGACTTAAGAGTGGCTCTGAACTTTCACAATGCAGATTATATTTTAAGTATATGGTATAATATTGCCTCAGTTGTACATAGCATTAAAAATGAATAAAACAATTTCCCTTCAGGATTCAAACCCAATGGTTCCATATGGCAAAGGAGTCACTTGAGTCACTGAGGAATGAGGGATATTTAAGCAGATTTCTTAAATGCTGCACAGTCCTCCTTAGGTTAAAATAATAAATTTATTAAAACAATTTGAAAAAGATTCTCAGCAGACATATTCACAAAACGGATAAATACAGTGCAAAGAATGTATTAAAAATGTTCACCATAAAGTATTCCTTGGTAGATGGAATAAAAACAAGAACAAGATAATATTATCTGCATTTCTGGGGTTAATATTCTAAATGATTAACCATTGTATGTCCTTACAGAGTAGCAGAAAATTTGGGATTTTTATTTACTGTGGGTTAGTGGTAAGCCAAAGGGAATGACCATTTTGACTCACAGTTCTGCATATCTTAAATGTAAAACATTCACCTACACAACAGTGTGTTAAGTAAAACATATGTCTATACAGAGAATTGAATGCAAATATTCCCAGAAGAGTTATGGATAATACCCTAAACTTGGAAATAACAAAAAACATAGATCAATTAATAAACTGCTTATTCACAGAATACCGTACCACTCAGAAATAAAAAAAATAACTCTTCACACAAGCATTTGTATTAAATCTCAAAATGACTGTATGGCATGGAGGAAACCGGTATTTGTAACAAAACAAACAAACAAAACTAGATTTCAAATAGTTCAAAATTATGAACAGCATGAACTATTCTATTGTAATGACTGGAAAATTCCTGAGTACATGGAGGGCGAAGAAAGGCTGAACGAGATTTTAAGTGGGCCGTAGGAAAATAGAGGGTGTGGCAAAAGAAGGTATGGAGTTGTTGGTATGGAAAATAATACATTAATTAATAATAAATAGGAATAAACTCTGCCCCGGATAGTGTCCTCAGTTGGTTGGGTGTGATCCCATTTACTGACAGGTCTCTGGTTTGATTCCCGGTCAGTGAACATCCCCAAATGGATTTCCGTTTTGGCGTGCGGGAGGCAGCAGATCTGTGTTTATATCTCCCTTCGAGCCTCTTACTCTTCCTCTCCCCCCAAAAAAGAATAAAATTATTTTCTAAATATCTTTTCAAAAAGAATAATCTCTGTATTTTCCAAACATACAACTGTAAGCACGTTATTGCCCCACCCTGTGTGTGAGTTACAGGTGGTTTGTGTCACATGTGACAGTTTCAGCTTTATCTCTAGGTCAGAGCTCACCAAATAGCACAGTGTCAGCAAATGTTGTCACGTTGGAAGACTATTGCCATTGGAACCAACAGGAATGCTGGCTGGTTACAAAAGACACATCCCGGGACTGATTACAGCATTCTCCTTCCTCTAGCTCTGAGGTCTTGCCGGTTGAGCAACAGCCTTGAGATGAACACCCTAAGGGGCCAGGGCAACTCAAAAATCGGTGAGATTATTTTCTCTGCTAGTGACGCCAGCTACAGGAAATAGTGATGGAGGTCCTCAGAAAGTTCTCACAGATCATATAAGCCACAGGACACGAAATGTTTGGATTTCTGTCCAGAAGAGGCACTTCCTATCTGTTTTAACAGCAGTGTCTGCCTTGACTATGAAAACACTGTTTATGTCCCAAACTAATTCCACCTCAGAGTCTTACAACAAATGACACCAGCCTATGAAACCTCATACATCATGACACATGGCCTCTTTAGAGTGTTTGGAGTGTAGATCCACAAAACATTACTGACAGTTATGTAATACATAGTGCGAACAGAGAATGTAATTCATATTGTTCACAGGAGCACAATAAAGGCCACCTGTTCAGGGTGACCATTGACCTCTACAATAAGAGGCACCAGACAGCACATTAGAACCACAAAGCCATGCACACTTTCTCTCAAGGCCTTGGTCCGCAATGCAAAATCAGCCAATATTGAACAAAGAGTGATTTTCTGGCATCAAGTTGTGCCTTCCAAAGCACAGTAAGTTTGAGATCACACCATAGTGTTCACCTGTCCATGCTGAAAGAACAAAACTTTCCTTTCAATCATGGCAGGGAGAGAATAAAACCAACAAAATGAAAGGTACTCAAGAAAAAACTACCTTACATAAAGATCATAAACCAGAGCAGAGGACAGCAAGAGGTTTGCAGGCTGATGAATTGGAACATGAAACACTTCATCACAGCCTATGTGAGACCCACAATGTCCCTGAAAGAGGTAGCACTTCCTGGTGGAGGAAGTGGGCTCTGGACAAAACCTTGCCCAGGTCAAGTCTCTGGTCAGAAATAAAGGAATGAAGATTCATCCAGGAGCTCAGAATATTCATAATTTTTTCAAACACAACCCCAGAGTAAGCAGGGGTTTTGACTGATGCAAACTCTTAAGGTGAGGCAGGAGGTAGGAGTGAAATATCTTCACACAAATTCTTCCAATGACATAAACCCCGTTGTAGTCCTGAGTAGATTAGCAAGTGGGATCCAGTTTTTGAAAGTGTCACTTATACCTGAAACTTAGGAGTCATCTAGCAGAGTGTATGTTCTGAAAAACGGGTTTGCATTCAGGTAAATGGGGGTAAACGCTTCTCCTCTGTTGTTGTTATTCTCAGTGAGAAAGTAAAACATACCCTGCACAATTAAAGCTTTTCTCCAGTGTGTTCTCTCAAGTGTTGAACAAGGAAATATTTGTAGCAAAAAGATGTCCTGCATTCAATACACTCATAAGGCCCTTTTCCAGTGTGAACTCTGAGGTGTCGAATGAGAGTAGAGCTTGTGCTGAAGGACTTCCCACCTTCACTACACTCATACAGTTTCTCTCCAGTGTGAACTCTCTGGTGGATGAGGAGGTGATGGTTTTGCCTAAAAGATTTCCCACATTCACTACATTTGTAAGGTTTTTCTCCAGTGTGAACTCTGTGGTGGATAAGGAGATAACTCTTCTGTTTAAAAGATTTCCCACATTCACTACACGTATATGGTTTTTCTCCAGTGTGGACTCTGTGGTGTTTAGTGAGGTGAGAACTTTGATGAAAGGACTTCCCACATTCACTGCACTCATAAGGTTTTTCTCCAGTGTGAATTCTGTAGTGTTTAATGAGGCTAGATTTGTCACTGAAGCACTTTCCACAGTCACTACACTGATATGGTTTTTCTCCAGTGTGAACTCTCTGGTGGATGAGGAGGTGATGGTTTTGCCTAAAAGATTTCCCACATTCACTACACTTATATGGTTTTTCTCCAGTGTGAACTCTGTGGTGGATAAGGATATGACTCTTCTGCTTAAAAGATTTCCCACATTCGCTACACTTATATGGTTTTTCTCCAGTGTGAACTCTGTGGTGGATAAGGCGATAACTCTTCTGCTTAAAAGATTTCCCACATTCGCTACACTTATATGGTTTTTCTCCAGTGTGAACTCTGTGGTGGTTAGTGAGGGAAGACCTTTGATTGAATAGCTTCCCACAGTCAGTACACCAATAGGACTTTTCTCCAGTGTGAACTCTCCTAGGTCTATTGAGGTTAAAGGTATATCTGAAAACTTTCTCACATGTATTATGCTCATACTTCACTTCTCCAAAGCTGACGCCCTGATGTTGAACAAGGTTCTGGTTGTGGCTGGCAGCTTTGTCACATTCATCCCATTGCTGATGCCTTTTTCTATTGAGAAATTCCTCTGAAATCTCACTGCCACTGTGTGGCTCCTCAGTGTTGAGAGGGGCCTGGTGCTGGAGAAGCTCTGAGATGGCTGGGAAGTCTCCCCCAACCTCCCTACTGGTTGAACGCAGCCCTGACAAGGAGAAGCTGTACTTTGTCACAAATGAGGCCCTGTCCACAGCTCCTTTCCAGGGCTTCTCTCCACTGGCTTCCCTCTGTTGATGGGGAGGGTTTGCACCAAAACAGAAGTCTCTCACACATGCATTAGTGAAGAAGGCTTTCTGCTCAAAGTCTGCTGCTTGTGACTCAGTCAGGTGCAGAATATCTTTGAACACAGAGAAACACCTCCCGCAGAGATGGGTCCTCTGGGTTGCTGGAGCTTTCTTAGAAGCACTGACCTGTGACTCCCCTTGTACAGATACACTCTGCTCAGAACAGGCCTCCGCATCATCCGTTTTATGCCCACAACCTGAAAACACAAAAATGGTGATGAAAAGAATGTCGACTGTGGTGACAGGGAGAAGTCCCATTACAAAAGTGTGTCACACATAACATGTTGGTTCCATGCAATTGCCTTTCAGTAAAATATCTGAAGGAAATATTGATAAGATGCTGCTGTGAATATCTGGGCCTCTGAAGATCACCATACAGGGAAGACCTCAAACAAAATATGAAACAACCATGGCAAGCACCACATGGAACAGAAGCTGGATCATCTGCTCATGTGTCTGCTAACAGTGTTCAACAGGGCTTGTCTGCTGGTGACATGGGCCAGCTGTGCAGAAGGTTGGCTACATCTTATTCCACGTAAAATTCAAGAAAGAAGAAGCTTGTGTCAGGATCTAGTGAAACACTTCTGTGCACCTCATAACACATATTCATGTCAATATTTAAAAATACTGCAGCCCTAACTGGTTTGGCTCAGTGGATACAGCATTGGCCTGCAGACTGAAGGGCTCCAAGTTCGATTTCAGTCAAGGGCATATATCTTGGTTGTTAGCACATCCCCAGTAGGGGGTGTGCAGGAAATAGCTGATTAATGTTTCTAACTTTCTATCCCTCTCCCTTTCTCTCTGTAAAAATCAAAAAAATAATATATTTAAAAATAGAAAATACTGCAGATAGAACAGTTCAGAGGAACAGGTGATGGTAATGGGGCAAAATGGTGAAGATAGCCAGAAACCAGGAAGGCAAAGATTAAAAGATAAGTCAGGGAAGTGTCAATCATAGGAATGAAAAGGTAGAAATGAGCTGAAGCCAGTGGCACCTCAACCTAAACTTGTTGGATATGAGCACTTTCTTGGTATGATCCAAACACCACCCTTATGTCACACCTCCCCCCAGTTGCAACTCCAGAGGGCCAGGCAACCCTTTAGATCATCTGCATATTCACCCTGTGAAAAAAACAGGGTTCTTCTTGAACCTTCTACTGTATAAGCACATAGAACACAAATATTCTGAATTTCATTGGAAGACAACAGAGGTGAGTAGACAGCACTGACCCCGAGCTAGACAGCATGCAGTAGTATTCAGGGACAGAATATTACAAACAATGGAAGGAGGTCTTTCAAGAACCGCCCATGGTTCATGCAAGTAAAGACCACCACCTGGCACAGGCAGTCACAAAGAGCCTTTAGCTGGAGGAATGGTGCAGAAGTGGAAGCCATGGATGTGGAAATAGACACCCTCCCAGAGAGAAAGAAAGTGCAAGCTGGTCCTATTAGGATGTTTGCAACAATCATGACTCCCAGACACTTCCTGCCCTATCAGAGGCTATGAGTGTGAGGGATATCATGGAGTCCTTTGCTCAGGTCTCTCCAAATTACTCAGCACTCGCAGCCACAGCACATTTAACAAGACAATGGAGAAAACAAGTACAGCCCATGGTCTGTCTGGCTGTGGGAGCTACATCTGAGAAGAAAGGAAGAGAGGACGTCACCTCAGGACACTAGGAGAGATGTGAAGGTCTTACCTACAGATGAGACCAGGGCAAAAACTTCTACCATCATCTTGCAGTACAGAAGCCTCTGAGCCTCATCAAGGATCTCCCACTCCTCCTCAGAGAAGGCGATGGCCACGTCCTCAAAGTTCATCTCCTGTCACAATTGGCACAGTTCAGTCCATGATTAGTTCCTCTCCTAGAATCTTATGTTCATAATGCTCCGCAACATCCACATTCATCTGCTCCCTCAACTCCTCTCATCAGAAAAGATACCAGGCCTTGGTCCCATCAAAGTCATTCTCTCCTTCTGTTCCAGTTGATGCTGTGTATTCACCCAACAATAAGGGCAAATAATCTTGTAGATGTTACCTCTTCTCTGGAACTCACATGTACAAAAAACAACAACACCCCATTTCAATACAGTGGGTGTCATGAACATAGGGGAGGGAGAGATGGTGTCCATGAGGAGACTGTGAGTGACCTGACACTGTGTTTGACAGGCAATCGCCTTGTTGTTCCCAGATTCAGGGTATCACAAGGTTATGGTATCATTGTTCAACCTTTTGTACCCAATCCCAGGATGCTGAGGCCATCACTTTGCACTAATTCCTGCACATAGTTCTTTAAACCACACTTCTCTCACACAGCTGCATTTTCCAGAGGCATAACATCAAAGATAACACAAATGTCCTGTGATGAGCAATTTATTTCCTAACCATATTCTTTTCCAAAATTCCACCCCATCACCTCTATAATGTATTTCTCTCTTACCCTTCGCCCCTCTCCATGCCAATGGATACTTTCAAGCCCAGAAGACACAGATGTATGCTTTCTCATTCCTATTGATCACTGCAACAGCCCTCAACAACAACAGGCAGGTGTTCACATGAAGCTCTGGACCAGGAATGTACCACCACAACATGCCCTCTTTACAGAAATTCATCTGACATTCACCATATCATATTTCCAGACATCACCAAAGATGGACTCAACCTTAATTCCCTCTTATATCAATGTCAGGGCTCTTTAACTATGAAGACACATGACTACTCCAAGGGCACATCACTCTTTCTCCCACACCTATCTCACACCTGCAATCCCACAGCCTCCATGGTGATCTCCTTGACTTCCTTCTCATTACTCAGCATGTGTTGTGTAGTGACTGCTTGTCAAAATCAAACAGGATTAAGTCCTACACCAACTCTGAGAGTCCACACTCATTGAAGCAGCTGTGAGTCCTGCTATGAAGGCCTCCCTCCCTGATTGAGTTTTCCTTCAACCTCAGTTACTGAGAACCACATCAGATCTCAGATATCCAGACGCCAACTCCACTGGTGCTGCACCTGATCTCCCTTCACCAGTCACAGCCTTCAGCACTCAAGTCCCATCACCTAAGGCCAGCTAGCCCATGCCCAGTGAGGCTCACAGATGCCCATTCATGCCACTCAGCAAGTCAGCCAGACTGACGACAACACCCCAGACTAAGGCTCACAACACTATGCTGGTGTGTGTTTAACAAGAGGCAACAGCTGCAGTCTCATCTTGTTTGACTCACTCTTTGGTCTCCAATTAAGAGAAAGAAAATAATCTACACCCCAACCTGGTCCCTACATCCCCAACAACATTTTAGAGAAGTTTTTATTCTGATCGGCTCCTCAGAACTTCAGAGTCTCATGAACTGCTCCCTGAATTGTCAGAAACCCTAACAGGTAAAATATAGAAGTTTTGGTATCCCCAAATAACATTACAGTTCCTAATAGGAATATCTGCATCTCAGCTGATGGTCCTTACATACCTCCCGCTGCCAAATGCAAACCTTCACATCATCCCTGACTCTTACCTCTCTCTCTACCTCCAAATTAGGTAATCCAGGTGGCCACACCTAAAACACTAACGCAGAATTCAACTGCTTAATTCAGCTCCACAACCACCATCATAGGCCAGTTATCATCAAATTCATCAAGATTATCAGAGCAGCTTCCATCCTAGTATTTCTACCGCCTCCATCCCATCTATATTTCATCACGCTTCAGCCACAGGAATTCTAATAAGATTTCCCTCCATTTCTCCCATCACCTACAGAACACACTTCCAAGTTGTCAAAAAACTCTCAAGACCTGACTCCTGTCCCACTGTTACCATTTCCTAATTACAAGGGGGGGAAAAGGGACACCGTCGGGTTTCTGAATGAGCTCCATCTTCACTCAGAGCCTTTGCACACATAGGAACCTATGCCTGGAAAATCCTCTCAATCCCATTCTACTGGTTGCCAATAACAGGGACCATTCATAGGACCCTAGACCTGGACTTAGAATTCTGGGCTTGGTGTCTCATCAAGGTCCCCAGGTTCCAGGTGTAGAAGAGTGGCTGTACGATCCCAGAACCCCACTACCTCCGAGGCCACAAGAGTATGAGGCCCGGAAATCAGCTCTACCACCCAGTTCCCTAAGCAGCTCCGAACCTGCAAGGACCTGTGGAAACTAAAGGCGTGTTGAGGGCCTGGCACCCACCACCAGGACCCAGGGGCTCAGGCTACTCAGGGCCCTGGCCCAGCTCCGGGGCCGGGCGATGCCCGCATCCCTCAGGCTCAGGCCTCAGTGCAGACCCTACCAGTTGCCTCATCACCTACATGACTTCTTCTTCCTGCCCTCACTGCTGTCCTCTCTCTTCTAGTATGTTCTTCTGAGGAAAGGTTAGAGCCCTAATTCACACTTTGTCCCGATTTTTTTCACAGCCATTGATGGCAGCAGCTTCCTGAAAATGAAGTAAAACTCCTCACACAAAACTTTTATTCATCTTCTTTGTTGCCTTTACGCATAAAACAAGCCAAGGTTTCCCCAAATCTCCCTCCTCAGTCGCACCACCACGGCCTCACACGGTGGCTTCTCAGCCTGCCACCCTCTCCGCCCAGTCACACCATGTGGCACCCTCCAGCAACTCACTGTTCCGGCGCTGAGACGTGGACTGCAAGACAGGATGGGCACCGACACTCCAGAATGAAGGGTGAATGAGGGGAGGCCGGGTGGACTCTGGAAGCAGGAAGTGGTTTGGGGGACACGGAGGAATCAATCTTGGCCGGTTGTGACTCAACCTGCCTCAGACACACAACTGCTCTGCGGGGACACTGCCTCTGAGGCCTCCTGAGCCAGCACTGGAGCCTCTGATTCTGTGAACACACTGCAAAGGTCAAATTCACCACCAGGAGAAAGACCCTGGAAGTCAAGCTCCAACCAATGAGCACAGGGATAAGGCGCCTCTCCTGGGCTTTCATTGGCTAATCCCAGCCTTCCTTAGCGCATGGCCCTTTGGGTAATGTAGCAATCTAGCCTCGCCTGGGGCACTAGGATCCCAGTCACTCACTGACCATTGCGAATATTGTTCTGGGGCGTCCAAGTGACACTGGGAAGAGACGACTTTATGTTTTTGAGCTGGTCACAGGTTTCTGGGGAGTGTTGTCTACAAAACAACTCTTGTTTGGAAACATTTCAGATTCCGGCACACTTAGAATAATGGTCCCTCAGGTGAAAATTGTTATTTCAATTATTCCTGAAGACCACAAATGTAAGTGGATAAATATATGTAAAAGTATTTTAACTGACTATTGAAGTGAGAAGGAGAGAAACACAGATTAGCTGCCTCCTACGTGACCCCTAATGGGATGCAGCCCATTACCACAGCAGGTGTCCTCAAATAAGAACTGAACTGGCAATCTTTCTGTGCATGGGACTACGCTCAACAAACTGAGCCACTCCAGTGTGGCTTTCTTTTTTTTTTAACATCAAAATATGACATTATTAAGAGAAAAAGCAGACTATGAGAGAATATACATAATCTTATCCTACTCATTTAAAAAGAAAATTTAAAAGGATACATAGGCCAACACGTTTACATTTCCTACATTGTCTGCATGTCTGTGGTCAGTACACAATGTGACGCTCAGCAGCTAACAGTTACTGAATGTTTTACTACAGGTGCCAGGCCTTGGATTCAAGGCTTTACCTTCATTATTGTTTCATTTAATTCTCTCTGCAACCTGAGATGGTTCAAACATTGATTTAATAGGGAGGAAATAAAGGCTCTGAGACTTAAGGAAAATTGACTGATTGTAGAGTTAATGAAGGCAGGGTTGGAAGTCAAACCCAGGTGTCTCTAACAACAGAGCTCTGGCTTTTAATATTAGGCTCTGCTGCCTCCTAAAGGGTAGAATAGAGGATGCATTCCCATTAGGAAAGGCTATGTGATAATGGGTAACAATCAGCCCAAAAGCTTAAGTGACTTAGAATAAAGAAGGCATCTTTCTTGTTCATAGCACATGAACACCCGGGTTCTCCTGGAATCAGGATAAAGAAGCAGCTAACATGTAGGTTCCTGCTGGGCGTTATCAGAGATGGACAGAGAGGGTGGCCATCTCACTGGTCCCAGACTCTTCTGTTAGAGGTGGCAGGCTGGACTCCCATCACATTTCTTTGGTCGGAGCATATCACTGGCTGCAGCTAACATCAGGGTCAGTAGCAGAGCCTGACCGACTTGATGGGCCCCAGTAAGGTGACCCCATGGTGCCAGGCTCTTGTGGGGATGTCCTGGAACAAAGGAGAGGAGTGGGGTTGGTAGGAAATGACAGTGGAAGTCAGTCAGGATGGCTTGCTTTCTCCTCCTCCACCGAGACATTGTCCCCCAGCTGCCCAAAACCCAAGATTCATCCGAGTGAGCTTCAGAGAAAGGAGATTGGACCTAACTGGTTTGGCTCAGTGGATAGAGCATCGCTCTGCAAACTAAAGGTCCCAGGTTCGATTCCAGTCAAGGGCATGTATCTGGGTTAAAGGCATATCCCCAGTAGGAGATGTGCAGGAGTCAGCTGATCTATGTTTCTAACTCTATCCCTCTCCCGTCCTCTCTTTAAAAAATCACTATATATATATATATATATATATATATATATATATATATATACACACACACACACACAGAACAATATATATATATATATATATATATATATATATATACACACACACACACACAGAACAATATATATATATATATACTTACTATGTATATATAGTTCCGGGGCGTCCAAGTGACACTGGGAACTGACTACTTTATGTTTTTGAGCTGGTCACAGGTTTCTGGGGAGTGTTGTCTACAAAACAACTCTTGTTTGGAAACATTTAAGATTCCGGCACACTTAGAATAATGGTCCCTCAGGTGAAAATTGTTATTTCAATTATTCCTGAAGACCACAAATGTAAGTGGATAAATATATGTAAAAGTATTTTAACTGACTTTTAAAGTGAGGAAACACAGATTAGCTGCCTCCTACATGACCACTAATGGGATGCAGCCCATAACCACAGCAGATTATATATATATTCAATAATATATTTTGATTATACATATATTATTGATTATATATATATATATATATATATATATATATATATATAATCAATAATATATTTCTCTTAAAAGAAGAGGAATGATGTAAAGTTATTTTAAAAAAGAGTTTGGTCAGATGTCATTTGCAGAAAACTCATTCCCCACTTCTGAGTGTGACCCTGAGTAAATCCCTGCTGCCTGGGCTCCCCACTGTGGTGCATGAAGAAAGACCACATGTTAAGAGAGTTGACTGGGAAGGTTACTGGACCCCAAGCATTCCAGCCTCCATGTTCTCTTATAGTCACAGCTGTCACTACCCTGCCTCCAAGCCTCTTCGTCATTTGCAGTGCCCAGGTGAGTGCGCCATCAGGTGGGGCAGATTGGAAAAACGCTGACATTAACTTCCATGGTGATCCTGTGGTTTCCGTTCATCCTGTGCAGGAACCTGAGCTAAATGTGGTCCCTTCATGTTTTCCCATCCCCACTGCAGAGAGCACTGAGCCTGTTCTGTCTCCTGCCCCAGTGTTACCAGGTGACCATGCACACTCAGCAGATGACCAGACATTGGAGGTCCGGGAGTCATGGTCCCAGCAGCCCAGGTACCTTCCTCTATTAGGTGTGAGCCGAGATTTCCCATGGGCAAGAAGTGACCTGCTCTCCAGGGATTAGGAACCCAAAGGACTCCAAGCCCTCCACAGGGGTATCCAGTTCCTCGTTCGCAAAGGGGACTTAGGGACTTGGGAATCTTTCCCCTTCAGCTCTATCGCATATGCACCCACACATTTATTCATTTCCAGGAAACCAGGATCCTCCCATTCTCGAAGGCCTAGAGTCCTCCCAAAATGGCACCTCCACACTCGATAAGTCTTTTCCGACATCAGAGTCTTTCCCAAGTCCCCATATTCCCCAGCCTAAGGTTCTATGAACTGACCCTTCACTTCATCCATCCTGGGGCCTGAGATGAGACCCCCAGGGGGGGGGTCACCAGATGCTGAAAGAGCAGGGACAGTAGTGGCTCAGCCTGTAGGTCAGGGAAGAACATATTGCCTCTCCATCACACCTCGGGAGATTGCCTATGCAGCTGCCTGTTGCCGGGGTGCACAGCCACACAGACTCTCAGGGAAACATACAGACAACAGAAGCAGGGACACACTCAGGTACAGAATACTCACAGCCTATGGTGGGCGCTCAGGTGCAGAGCTTATGGCCAGGCTCACAGGGACCCACTCTGTAGACACCAGTAACATACACACAGCTACACACAGATGAGAAAACACAGGGTCCATCAACATGTACCACAGGGTATATCCACACACAATGGACACACACACACACACACACACACACACCTGGGAAGACGACACAAAGAGGACACAAACAGATACAATTAAGAACACTCAAAGGGGAAGCAAATTCACACATACAACCAACACGCAACATGCAAAACAAACACTCCCCCAAATGCCGAGTCATACTAATTCAGTCTTTAAGGAATTAGTAAGAATTGAGGTGCTGCCCTGGCCATGTGGCTCAGTCTCTTGGAGCTTCATTTCATACGCCCATTCAAATGAACATGCAGGTTTGATTCCTGGTGAGGGCACATGCCTAGGTTGGAGATACCACCCCTGGTTGGATCATTTATGGGAGGCAACCAATCCATGTTTCCTCTCACGACCATGTTCCTTTTGTACCATTGCTCCCTTTCTCAAATCAAGGAACCTATCCTCCGGTGAGATTTAAAAAAAAAAAAAAAGCAATCCAAGGTTTTGAGTTTTGAAGAACATAGTGTTAACTATGGAGCCATCGCTCTAGAACAGTTATCAGAATACTCTGACCTCAGAAGTCTGTCTTCTTTCCCATAAGAGACTAAGAGAATCAGTAGCAGGCATCTCAGAAAACCCCACACTCTTATCGTCATAGACATGATCCCCACCTTGCATTTATTTAAGCACTAAAATCCGATGATTTCTGAATAAAGTCATGTTTCTTTTTTGCATGTAGTTTAGCCTTTGAGTGATGAACTTACCTTTCCCATGGCAGCAGCTGTTGCTGAGGGATCCCTCATAGCTTGGGGCACGGGCATGGGCACAGCTCATGGGGAACGAGGAACTGAGCTTTCCCTGGAGAAACCACACTTCTAATGTCTAACAACACGGCCAGGGGAGCGGGAAGCACAAGTCAGCCAACTCCCAGTCCTTCCTAAAGCAGAGCCTCCCTTCGAGCCCACGAGGAGACTGATGTAGGATTTGTAAAGATGGCTTTTGGAGACGGATGTATTGCAAACGTCCAAGGCTCCTCATCATCTCAAATATCTCATCTATTGCATATTCTGCCCCATTATTATGTCCTTTGGCAATATTTAATATATATATATATATTGATTTCAGAGAGGAAGGGAGAGGGAGAGATAGAAACATCAATGATGAGAGAGAATCATTGATTGACTGCCTCCTTCTTGCCCCCAAAGGGGGATTGAGCCACAACCCTGGAATGTGCCCTTGACTGGAAATCAAACACAGGACCCTTCAGTCTGCAGGCTGACGCTCTATCCACTTCGCCAAACCAACTAGTGCTGGCAGATTTTTGAAGTTCTGTGGAAGGTTACCATCATTACTGTCTCCTTGTAAATTTCTGTATTTGTCATTTTCCTTGCGGTGAGTATACTAAAGTACCTTACAGAAACACTTTAATCATAAATAGGCAAAAATATTTAATCCACTGGGCTCTTTGTTTGCATTCAGTAGTTTCCCGCTGGGCAGGGATTTTGCTGAAGGTTCCCCACATAAGCTCTTGCAAAGGCAGCCTGGGGCTCAAGGCAAACTGTGAGGCCTCCTGAGAGGGAGGTCAAGTCCTCCCACAGAGGCCACAGCCCAGCCATGACCCCCACTTTCTGATCCTGGTTGGCCAAACCAACCAAGCTGACTTCCCAAATGAGCAGTGATGCTCCCCACAGGCTGCCATCTGGAGCCTGTCACCCCTTCCCAGACTCCCACAGGGAGACCCCACTGACCACCCCTGGCCTCACTTCCCCCGGCCCCCTTGTTTGTGGGCTGTCCTTCACTAGAACAACCATCCACCTGATTCAAGTTCTCAGAACTAGAGCTTCCCCTCAGCCCTCCCACTCAAGGACCCTGCCCCCTGTGCTGACAGGAAGCACCTTCACCAACCTGTCTGAGGCCGCCAACCTCTCAGTTCAATCAACCACACACCCCAGCATCACATTATGCCCCAGTCCAGAGTCCATCAGCTCACTATAGGGGAAGGGGTCTGCTCTGCACAAACCATTAGCAAGGTGGGTGTACCTACCAGAATGCACCCTGCAATGTGTTCTCATGTTGAGACCAACCCTCTCCTGCTGGGAAGGCTTGTATTTCAGAATGTTCTCACAATTGAAAATACACAGCACCATTTCCTTGAAAACCCATGCAACCTCCAGGATGGCAGGGAAGTTGGGGGAGGAGGGTGTGTGCTTTATCTTTAATAAAATCAAAGTAGAAAACTATCCCAAAAATGCAAAAATAGACTCAAAGAATACCAGTGGGACTCAGGGATGTGAGTGTGGGCTGGCCAGGAGCAGATTTTCCTAAGGTGAACTGATGTGGGGCCCAAAGCATCAGGGAATTCTCCCAGATAAAGTAGATTCAGTTGCAGCAGGCCAGGGACCTGGGGATGGGAGAGCAGGCTGGAGAGACCTCTGGATGGAGACAGCAGAGCCCTGGCCAGCTCCTCTCAGGCGGACACAGAACCCCAATCCCTCCCAGGGGCCTGCCTGGGGCTCCTCTCTGCCAGCTTCTGGGCAGGACACAGCGTGGCCAGCTGCAGGGAGAACATCCCGGGCAAAGGCAGGAAACAGTAAGGGAAGGTGGGCTGTGCAGGCAGAGCCCCATCTTAGCGAAGAAGGGTGGGTGGGTTTTGTTTTGTTTTGTTTTGTTTTGTTTTTGAGAGAGTGGGAGCGGAATGAGAGAGAAACACAATGACTGGAAGCCTCCCACACCAGCCGAAATGGTGGGCTGGGGTTCAAACCTGCAAAATACAACCAAAGAGTCATGCGGTCTTTATTTCAATGCCTGGGGCAGTAACTCAAAGGAAATTGGACAAAGAAGGATTCTCTGCCATCAAGCTATCCTTCCTGAAGCACAGAAAGTTTGAAATCCCACAATATCCGTTAACTCTACATGCTGACACATCACAATTGTGCTTTCAAAGCAACCCAGGCAGTGACTAGAACCAACAGAACTAAAGGTACAAAAGCAAAATCACAATTACAAAAACATTATACCAGAAGAGTGTAAAGCAATCAGTTTATAACAATTCATCACAGTAACAGGTGAGAACCACAATGTCCCTGAAAGAGGTAGCACTTCTTAATGCTTTGGGCGAATGCTGGGTCAGTTCAATTTCCTAGTCAGAGTAAGGACTGAAGATCCTGCAAGGTGAGAACACAGAATTCCTTTCCCTGAGCACCAGGGGTGGTGACTGATGCACACTGTTCAGCTGAGCCAGGTGGTAGAGGAGGTCACTTCAGCCACAAATACTTGCAGTGACACCAATGAGGTGGAGTCCTCGGCAAGTTAGCAAGTGCAATGTAGATCCTTCAAGCCTTAAATTGTACCTCATACTTATGAGGAATTTCGCACAGTGTATGTTCAGATAAGAGGGGTTTATACTCAAGTAAGTGGGTTCAAGTCTCCTTCAGTGTTGTAGAGTGCGAAAGATAAAAATACCCTGCACATTTAAGGCTTTTCTCCAATGTGAACTCTCAGATGTCTGACAAGGCTAAGTTTGCAGCTAAAACATTTCCCACATTCACTACACGCATATGGCTTTTCTCCGGTATGAACTCTGGAGTGTTGAATGAGGGTAGACTTTTGCCTAAAGAACTTCCCACAATCACTACATTCAAAAGGTTTTTCGCCTGTGTGGATTTTCTTATGTTCGGAGAGGTGACAGCTTCTCCTGAAGGACTTCCCACAATCAGTACACTCATATGGTTTTTCTCCAGTATGAACTCTCTTGTGGTCAAGGAGGTTAATATTGTAGCTAAAAGATTTCCCACAATCAGTACACTCATCCGGTTTTGCTCCACTGTGAACTCTCTTGTGGGTAATGAGGTGATTATTGGTCCTAAAAGATTTCCTACATTCACTACACTCATAAGGTTTTTCACCCGTGTGAAATCTGTGGTGTAGAATAAGTGAATTCCTTTGCCGGAAGGACTTTCCACAAGCACTACACTCATACGGCTTTTCTCCGGTGTGAACTCTGTGGTGTTTAGTGAGGTTCCCCTTTAGTCTAAACAACTTCCCACAATCACTACATTCAAAAGGTTTTTCTCCGGTGTGAACTCTCCTGTGGTTAAGGAGTGAATTATTGATCCTAAAAGACTTCCCACAATCAGCACACTCATAGGGTTTGTCTCCACTGTGAACTCTCTTGTGGTTAAGGAGGTTAATATTGCTGCTAAAACATTTCCCACAATCAGCACACTCATAGGGCTTTTCTCCAGTGTGAACACGGTGGTGTTCAGTGAGTTGAGAGCTTTGCCTGAAGGACTTTCCACAATCACAACACCGATATGGCTTTTCTCCAGTGTGAACTCTCTTGTGGTTAAGGAGGTTACTATTGTTCCTAAAAGATTTCCCACAATCAGTACACTCATAGGGTTTTTCTCCAGTGTGAACACGGTGGTGTACAGTCAGTTGAGACCTTTGCCTGAAGGACTTTCCACAATCACAACACTGATATGGCTTTTCTCCAGTGTGAATTTTCTTGTGGTTAAGGAGCACATTATTGCTCCTAAAAGATTTCCCACAGTCAGTACACTCATAGGGCTTTTCTCCAGTGTGAACACGGTAGTGTTCAGTGAGGTGAGACCTTTGCCTGTAGGACTTCCCACAAACAGCACACTCATAGGGCTTTTCTCTAGAGTGACTTCTTCCAGATGGAATGAGGTTCAAGCTTCCTCTAAAAACTTGCCCACATTTGTAACTGTCAGAGTTCACTTCTCCAGAGCAGGCACCCTGATGCTGAAAAACTTTATGGTTGTGGATGCCAAATATTTCACAGTTACAAGTCTGCTGAAGACTTTTTCCACCAAGATATTCCTGTGAAATCTCCCTGCCACTGTGTGGCTCCTCAGTGGTGAGAGGGGCCTGGTGCTGGAGAAGCTCTGAGATGGCTGGGAAGATGTTCCCAACCTCCCTACTGATTGAAGGCACCCAAGGTAAGTAGAAGCTGCACCGGGTCACAAACGAGGCCCTGTCCACAGCTCCTTTCCAGAACTTCTCTCCACTGGCTTCCCTCTGTTGCTGATGAGGGTTTGCACTGAAACAGAAGTCTCTCACACATGCATCAATGAAGAAGCCTTTTTGCTCAAAGTCTGCTGATTGTGACTCACTCAGGTGCAGAATATCTTTGAACACAGAGAAACACCGCTTACACAGATGGGTCCTCTGGGTTGCTGAAGCTGTCTTAGGAGCCCTGACCTGTGGTTCTCCTTGAACAGATAAGCTCTGCTCAGGACAGACCTCCTCATCATCCGTTTTATGCCAGCAACCTGAAAACAGAGAAATGAGGAGGAACTGATTGTTACCTGTGGTGACAGGGGAAGTCCCATTGCTATAGCATTTTTCACCTAATACATGGGTTCTATGCAATTGTCTGAAAATAAGAGATGTGCAGGAAGGATTAAGAAGAAGTTGCTATGAAGGTCTGAGCCTCTGAAGGTCCCAAAACAGGGAAGACCTCGCCAGAAACATGACACACACATGACAAGGACCACGTGGAAGAGAAGGTGCATCTCCAACTCAGTCTTCTACTAACAGTGCTCAGCAGGGCTGGTCTGCTGATGACAGGGGCAAGCTGTGAGGAAGGTTGGTTATGTCTTATTCCAAGTAAAATTCAATAAATGAGTAGCAGGGGGTCGAGGACTACTTAAGTATGTATGTGCACCTCATAACACATGTGCAGGTCCATGTAGGAGAATACTGCAGAGGAAGCAGTACAGAGGGACAGGTGATACAAAAAGGTGAAGGTAGCCAAATACCAGGAAGTCACAGATGAAATGCAAGTCAGCAAAGTGTCAAGAATGGGAAAGAGAAGGCAGAAATGGGGTGCAGCTAGTGGCACCTGCCCCTAAACACTGTTGGAAATTAGCTGGTGCCTGGTACCATCTGACCACCACAATATGTCACACCTTCCCCCAGCATGTTGTTACTCAGCATGGCCAGACCTCCTCTGAGACCATCTTGAATGTTCACCCTGTGAGGAATCCAGGTTTCTCCCTGATCTTCTACTCCCTAAAGATCGATGTATATTGCCGAAACCGGTTTGGCTCAGTGGATAGAGCCGTCGGCCTGCGGACTGAAAGGTGTATAAACCCTAAATATTCCAAGTATTTTTTTTAAATATATTTTTATTGACTCTTTACAGAGAGGAAGGGAGAGGGATAGAGAGCTAGAAACATCGATGAGAGAGAAACATCGACCAGCTGCCTCCTGCACACCCCCTACCGGGGATGTGCCCGCAACCAATGTACATGCTCTTGACCAGAATCGAACCTGGGACCCCTCAGTCCGCAGGCCGAAGCTCTATCCACTGAGCCAAAACTGTTTCAGCTAAATATTCCAAGTATTAATGAAAGACAACGGAGGAGAGCAGCCTGCTTTGTCCCAGAGCATTTTGGCCCGCAACAGTCTTCAGCTAAGGTAATATTACAAACAACAACTGAAGAAGGGTCTTACAGCAATAGCCCATGGATCATGTAGGTGAAGAACATAACCTGGCACAGGCTGTCATAAAGCACCTTTCCCTAGAGGAAGGGGAAGAAGGGAATAAATGTGGGTATTGTCACCCTCCCAGGCAGAGGAAGAGTAAGATGGGACCCATTAAGCTGCCTGTGAGACTCCCGATTCCCAGACACTTTCTGCACTTTTTGAGGCAAAGGGTGTTATGGATGTTCTTAGAGTCCATTCATTGGTCAGGGCTCTCCACACAGCTCAGCTCCAGCAGTCACAGCACATTTGATAAGACAGGGGCAGAAATCAGCAGGACACTGGGACAATGTGAAGCTCTTACCTGCAGATGAGACCAGTGCAAACACTTCCAGCATCACCTCGCAGTACAGAAGTCTCTGAGCCTCATCAAGGAGCCCCCACTCCTCCTGGGAGAAGGCAATGGCCACGTCCTCAAAGTCCATATCCTGTCGTAATGGGCACAGTTCAGTCCATGATCAGCTTCTCTCCTAGGCTTTTACTTTCGTCATACTTCCCACTCCCCACATCACAAAAAACAGCAGGCCTTGCACCCAACAGAGTCACTCTCTCCTTATATTCCTACTGGTCCTGTGTCTTCCCCCAGCAATAGAGCAGATGCCCACATTAATTACACCTGACCTCAGGGCTCACATTTAGGCTCAACACCATGGGTGTCACCAACATAGGGTATGGATACATGCTGGCCTTGAAGAGAGAGGTGAGCGATTTGACACTGGTCTTGTGGGGGAACATTCTTGTTGTCCAACACATTCTCCCTCCACGACCCCAAAAAATGGCATCACTCGTCATACTTTTGATTCCAATCCCAGGGTGCTGAAGCCAACACTTTGCGCTGCCTGTTCCACATAATTCTTTATATCCCACTTCTCTCATACAGCTTCATTCCCAGAGTCACAGCTTCAAACACAACACATATACGCCATGAAGAGGAGGGGTTGTTATCTAATCACCTTCTTTTCAACATTCTAACTCATCTCCTCTGTAATGTATTTCTCTCTTACCCTTCTCCCTTCTCCAAACCAGTATTTTCTTTTTTTTTTTTTTAACTGTTCAACAACTCTTTAACACAGTAAAATGGACAAAAAATGCTGGCAGTGTCTGAAAAATGTGATGGATGTGTGTGCGTGCGTGCGTGTGTGCACGCAGAAAAGGCCTTCTCTCTAGGCCAGGATGATCCCTTGGTTCTAGGCTCACATCTTCAGATCTTCTCATCATGGTGGACCCTAGGCTGAGGTCAGCCTCCCCAACATACTCCTGAGGGAAGAATGGCTGTCTTTCGGGATAGAAGGGACCCTGACTGTGGGGAACGGGCTGTAAGCTGACACGGTCCTTGCACCTGTAGGGGCTAGCAAGGCTGGCACCTACCCGCACAGATTTCCCAGGCCTGTTTGGATGGCAACTAATCAGTATAACGAGAGCAGCCCCTGCCTACAGAGCTTTCCCAGGGTTTGTTCATATGACTGCTATCAGTAGGATAAGAGCTACTTTCATGGCTTACCAAGAAATATGTATCCAACTAGTGAGATTTATTGTAACAAGAAACCTGTCCTTCAACTGATCCCTCCAGTAGTGATTTTAGAGAAACAAAGAATGTTTTCCTTGTGAGTGATTCCCTGCTTAGTGTCTTATGTAAAAAAAGCTCTAACAAAAGTTGCCAGAGCTTCTCGAGAGCTGTGGACCTCCCGAATCCCACTGTCCTGTCTTTCTTTCTCTTCTCAAATCCCAACTCCCTACCTCAGCCCAGTTCAATCGTCAGGCTGGACCTGACACCTGACCTCAGCAATCCCGATTCTTCTGTCTCCCCAACTGACGTGGTTGCTGGGAGGGTGGGGGACAGGCCATGAGGGACTTGCACAGGAGGGGAACAGAACAGGGGTGAGGCGTATGGTGAGGACAGGGAGATCAGGGGAAAGCGCATCACAGCTGCAGGCGAAGGGGACCTCCAAAGGCAACTCCTCTTCTTCCTCATCCTTTCCCCACCTGCTGCTGGGCTGAGGGGTAAAATCCAGGCAGAGTTTAATACCCCACCAGCCCTAACTCCAGAGCTCTGACTGGGGGTAGGGAGTTCTAGAAAGGCCTGAGTTAATGAGTCAAGCTTGTGTTATACTGGAACATGACTGGACCCCCTGGTATACATAGGGATTCATGATCCAAAAGTGTGTCCCATATGTTCCCATAGGTCTCTGGGTTTGGTAGTATAAGCATGTATGTCCCTACTTGTATACCAGGAACTCAGTATCCACATATGTTGTATGTCTATCTTTTCACATGGGCTCCAGCAAGTGGATGTGGGTGGGCCTGCCCACTCCTGTCCACCCACAGGTACTCCTTCAGGCCTGGCTACTCAGGGGTCCTGGCCGAAGAGGTAGGTAGTGAGCTAAAGTCGGAGGCCCCGGGCATAGGCGCAAAGAGTGTAGGAGAGGGTGAGGAAGTCCTGGGTGCTGAAGATTGTGTCACACAGCGCAAAGGTCAAGGTAGATGGGATGACTCCCCGGCCATACTCCACCATCCATGTGTCTGGCCCCCACTCCACAGCCGTTGCCTCACCACTGTCTCCCCTGCGTAGAAGACCTCACTTTCGGTAGTGCCCTCTCTCCACTGGTGGAAGATGCCAGAGATTATGGTGTTCGAGATCTCAGCCCAATAGTGTCCAGAGTGGCCGCTAGAGTCAAGGGCGGTGCCGAACAGCAGCACGAACTCGGACAGCGAGGCATGCAGAAGGCACCTGGCGCCCATCCAGCCGCTCGCGTTCAGGAACGTCCACTGCAATTCCCCGTCGGGCAGCATGTGGCCTGGGTGCAGCCGCAGCTCCATGATGAGCAGAGAGAAGGCCAACTCGTGGTCCAAGCCCGCGTACTGCCGTGCCAGCTGCACGATCTCTTCGTCCCGGAAGACGAACCTCTGCGTGCGCAGCCCCAGCCAGACAGCCGCGGCGGCCAGTACCCACCGCCCACTGCATCCCTGTGGGCAGCGGACACCACTCGGCACAGAAGCCAGCTGGGCCTGAGGCTCTGCTTCCCACTGCCTCGCAGCCAGCAGCCAGCCATCCCCAGTACAGATTTTCAAGCCCCGGAGACACTGATGTATGCTATCCCATTCCTATTGCTCGTGGTATCAGCCCAACAGGCAGGTGTGCTCCTGTATGACACCAAAATGCTGGACCTGGCATGTAGCGCCACAACACCCGTCTTTTCAGGAATTATCCTAAAATTCCCCATGTTGTATCATCCAGTTATCACCAGAAATGGACTCAACCTTCATTCCCTCTTTGTCAACATCAGGGATCTGTGGCCATGAATTCACACTCCCTCTCCAAGAGCACATCACTCCTTCTCCCACACCCTCCCTCACACCTGCACTCCCACAGCCCCAGCTCCCATGGACATCTCCTAGGTCTTAGTCATTACTCAGCATGTGTGTTCCAGAGAATGCATGGCAAGTTCAAACAGTATCACATACTAACCTGACCATGATTGCCCACACCCAAGACACAGCCTTCAGTTCTGCTATGAAGGCCTCCCTCCCAACTTCTTTTTTCCTTCCACCTCACCTACTGAGAACCGCATCAGCTCAGTTACCCAGAGCCCACCTCTCCTGCTGCTGCACTTGATGTCCCTTCTCCACTCACAGCCCTCAGTCCTCAAGTCCCACTGCCTGTGGCCCTCTACCCCATGCCCAGTGAGTCTCCCAGATGCCCACTCAGGCCCATAAGCAAGTCAACCAAACTGGATGCAACACACCAGGCCACACAAAGGGTCACAAGAAATCCTGGTGAGTGTTTAGGAAGTAAATATGCACCAGCCACAGTCTCTCCTTTTTTAAATTACTCTTTTATCTCAAATTAATTAAAAAGGTGATCTACAGGTCCTCCCTGGTCCATACTCTCTACTATTTTTTTAAGTAGTCTTCATCTTGAACTACTTCTCAGAGTTCCAGATGGTTATGAACTGGTCTCTGAAATATCTCTTACCCTAATAGGAAAAAATAAAAGATTTTATATTCCTCATGGACATGACTGTTCCCACTATGAATTTCTCCATGTCAGTTGCTGGTGCTTCCATACCTGCAGGTGCTAAATCCAAACCTTCACATCATCTCTGATTCTTATCTCTCCCCCCATCCTCAAAATTAGAAAACCCAGGTGGCCACACCTAAATCACTGATCCCTAATGCAACTGCTTCTTCCACATCCACAATCACCACTGTGCTCCCGTCACCATCACTCACCAAGGCCATCACAGCAGCTTCCATTGTAGTCTTCCTACCCCCGTCCTCACACCCATACTGTGCATCATGCTGCAGTCACAGGAGTCTAATGAGACCTGGGACACATCACCTGCTGCTCTGCTCCAATTACCCCAATGACCCCTCCACCAGCAGAACAGAAATCCAAGTTGTCACAAAGCTCTTCTGGACTTGACTCCTGTCCCACTGTTTCCAGTTCCTATTTTTATAACATGGACACCAGCCAAAAGCGGTTTGGCTCAGTGGATAGAGCGTCGGCCTGCGGACTGAAAGGTCCAGGTTCGATTCCGGTCAAGGGCATGTACCTTGGTTGCGGGCACATCCCCAGTAGGGGGTGTGCAGGAGGCAGCAGATCGATGTTTCTCTCTCATCGATGTTTCTAACTCTCTATCCCTCTCTGTAAAAAATCAATAAAATATAAAACGTAAAATAAAATAAAAAGACCATAACTTTCTTTAAAAACAAAACAAAACATGAATACCTGGTCATCCCTGAATCACCTTAGTCTTCACTTAAAGCCTTTGCACATTCTGGAACCCATGCATGGAAGGGCCTATCACCCACCATTCCACTGGATGCCACAATCAGGTACCACTCATCTGACCCTTGACCTAGACTTAGGATTCTGGGCTTGGTGTCCCTTCAAGGACCCAAGGTCCTAGGTCCCCGAGAATAATGGTTGGACGGTCCCAGGACCCCACAACCTCAGAGGCCCCGATAGTGTGAGACCCTGACATCAGCCCCACAGACCAGCCCCCTGAGCGGCTCTGCACCTGCAGGAACCTGTGGAACTGAAGGTCTGTGGAGGGCCCGGCACCCACCGCCAGGACCCAGGGGCGCAGGCCCGAGGTCACGTGACCAGGAGAGGCCTGCACTCCTGCTGGGGGGCTGTGGTCACAGGGTCCCCCCCCCTGCTGTCCTCTCCCCTGTGGTCGGCTCCTCCTCTGGGCAGTTGTGGGGACGTTAGAGCCGCATCTCAGGCCGCGTCCCTCTGCGTTCACAGCGCCCAGCCCGTCCCCTGAGGAGGAAGGGACCCTCCTCCCGGAGCCGCCGCTCCTCCTCTCTGTCGCCTTTAGACACACACAGGCCTGGCTCTCCCCTCCCGGCTCAGCCCCCACGGCCTCCCCGGCGGCACCGCAGCCCGTCGCCCCCCCTCCCCCTGCGCCCCCCACGGGCACTCACTGCTCTGGGCGCTGCGGCCTGGGCTGCGGGGCTGAGCGGCGCCGGCCCCGAGGCGGGAGGGCCGATGGGGTGACGCTGAGGGAGCTCTGTCCGCGGAGAGGAGGCGGGGGGCACGGGGACCCCAATCCCGCCGGTTGGGGGTCAACCCGCCTCAGACACCCCTGCCCGGCGGGACGCGGCCTCCCACGGCTCCTCCTTCTGGCGATGGGAGCGCTGAACTCTGTGAGCCGGTGAACACCTTGAGGAAGTCAAAATGTCCGCCACGAAGAGGACTCCGGAAGTCCCGCCCTAACCGGATGCACTGGCTCCAAATGCTCTTCGTAAGCGCATTGCTTTCTGGGTAATGTAGTTTTCCCAACCGCCCAGGAGAGGGCCAGCTTTCCAGCCCAGGAACTTGAGGAACCAGGAGTTGTAGCTGCCTGTGGGGCTGGGGAAGGAGGGGATGGGACCAGGGGCCTGGTTACCCGGGACAGACTGACGGATCTCCCAGGGGAGGGGGGAGGACTGGAAGAGTACCCCCAAAATATATGCACAGAGGCGAAATGGGAGACATCGGTAATATAGTCAACAAAAAATACTATTTTTAAAATATTTCAAAAGAAGGTAGGCCAGCTGGTGGGTCTGAGTTGTTGAGTGACAACCTACGATCCAGGAGGTCCCGGTTGCATTCCTGGTCATGGCACATACATGGGTTTTGGGTTCAGTTCCCAGTGTGGGTGGGGATTTGCAGTAGGCAGCTAATCAGTGATTCTTATTATTGGTGTTTGTATCTCTCTCCATTCCGAGAGAGAGAGAGAGAGAGAGAGAGAGAGAGAGAGAGAGAGAGAGAGAGAGAGAGAGAGAGAGAGAGAGGGAGAGAGGGAGAGAGGGAGAAGGAGAGAGAGAGCGAGAGAGAGAGAGGGAGGGAGAGGGAGAGAGAGAGAGAGGGAGAGAGAGGGAGAGGAAGAGAGAGAGAGAGAGAGAGAGGGGAGAGAGAGAGAGAGAGAGAGAGAGAGAGAGAGAGAGAGAGAGAGAGAGAGAGAGGTACATTGCTAATTTGTCCATTATGGTGTCCCAGTCACAACCTGGCTTTGACTGGGGACAGGAGCGGGGACTTATGCCCCCAGCACTAACATCCGGCTGCCTTTGTGCATCCCCGCCCACAGCTGAGGTGAAGTTGCCTGCGTGTGTCCCCGTTCAGCACTGCTGTGAAGCTGCGTGGGTACAGGGGGAAGAGCTGGGGTTGACAGGGAACCTCAGGCCGTGCCCCCAGCCCTGTGAGGCTTGATGGGGGACCTCAGGCCACACCCCACACCCCAGCGCTGGTCCAGGACACCTCAGGCCTTGCCCCCCACCCCAGCTCCATGCTGAGGTACCTCAGACCACACACCCCACCCCGAGGGTCTTGACAGGGGACCTCAGGCCATGCCTCCAGCCAGGAACCAGGCGGGGGAACCTGAGTCCATGCCCCCGGACCTGGCCCCAGTCTGGGAGACCGGAGGCAGCGCACCCCTACCCAGCACCAGGCCTGGGAACCTGAGGTTACATCCCCTGCCCATATGGGCGTGATGGGGGTGGAGCCAGCCACATCTGCGTCTCACCCAACAGGCATAGGGCCTGTGGGGTCTGGGTCTCCTGCGTTTTCTAAGCGCGTGAGGGTGGTGGGCTGGGACTTGGCTCTGGGTCCCATGGCACTCCCCAGACTCCAAAAGGAAGGAGATTTTATATACATTTTACTAAATTCCTTTCATTTCTGACACTTCTATTATAGAGAAAGGGCAAATAGCGATATTAAAATATTTCTTCTATATAAATATAAACAATAGATGCAAAACTCTGGGGGGTGAGGGCATGTATGGGTGTGGGGTGGGGGGGTAATGGTAAGATATGTACACATATAATACCTCAATAAAAAAAAATATTTCTTCTAATTAATATCCTTTCAATGTGCACAAATTTCATGCACCAGGCCACTTGTGTGTGTGTGTGTGTGTGTGTGTGTGTGTGTGTGTGTGTGTGTAAAACCCCTTCCGTGTTAAGGAAAAGGGCTCAGCCAAGTCCCATACCTGTCAGCAGGTGCACTCCTCCCACAAGGTGGGGCTGTACCCTCAGACACTCTAGCACCACGTGTACAATGGATGGGGGCAGTTTTAGGTTTGTATCATGTTCTTCTCTCATTTTCCGCTACTGGGTTGGTGCTGGGGCCAATACAGTGACCTGCTGATGGCAGAGTCGCTTGCTTAGCTCAGCGGCTTGAGTGGGCACCGCTTAAAGGCCTCCAGACAGACAGGGCCTGCCCAGCCAGTGCAGATGTCCAGGTTGTGGGCTCCATCCCCAGGGGTGGCCTAAGGGAGGCAGCCAATCCATGATTCTCTCTCATTGATATTTCTATCTCTCCATTGCCCTTCCACTCAGATCAACATATGTTAGAAAAATAGACATGGCCTTATTGTGTTGCTTTTCTCAAAGGATGGATGTAGGTGGATGTCGTTGCAAAAAGGGTCTCTGCTGGTGTTTAGGGTGTGGGTTGAGCTGTGCTTTGGGAGTCCATACGGCCTTTCCGAGACGTGATAAACCTGCTCAGGGACCAGAGCTGCCGGCATCCTATCACTTGCTTTACAGCCCTGTGCTGTGCGTCACGTTGCTCACACTCCACTCAGAGTCCTCGGGTGTCTTCACCACGTCCGAGGTCACTGGGTCAGCAGGTCCTTCAGTGGCTGTAGGTCTCCCAGCTTCGGGGAGTCACTTCTCTGCAGCTGTGCTTTAGGAAGTGAGCAGTGCACGGGGGCCCTTCATCCTGGGGGAAGGAGGGTAGATGCATGGGGGCAGGGCCTGCCCAGAGGGTGCCGCGGGGCACATCCTCACTCCTCCCCTCTTCCTGCACTCGGACCCTGGACACCTCCCAGAAATGCCTCAAGGAGCTGCTGGGGGTAAAAATGGCCCTTGTGGTTTCGCAGGTCCAGAGGATGAACCTGAGCTGGGAGCTGGAGCAGCTGTCAGACGGTAGGAAATGGGAGACATCTATAATACTATCAACAACAAAAACTTAATACTATAGCCCAGCTGGTGTGGTTCAGTGGTTGAGCGTCAGCCTATGAACCACGAGGACATAGTTCTATTCATGGTCAGGGCATATACATGGGTTGCAGGCTCAATTCGCAGGGAGAGGGGAGGTACAGGAAGCAGCCTATCAGTGATTCTCTCATCATTGCTATTTCTCTCTCTATCTTTCTCTCTCTCTCTCTCTCTTCCTTCCTTCCTTCCTCTCTGAAATCAATTAAAAATATTTTTGGCCCGGCTAGCTCAGTCGGTAGAGCATGAGACTCTTAAAAATATTTTTGAATGTATGATTAAAATCAATTATACTTCAATCAAACTTTAAAATAGTTTTAACATTTGAGGGTCCCAATAATTGTACTGTGTCATTATGAAAGTTCTGGGGCCTGTGTGTTGCTACTGTGTCGATTTGTTGGAAATAAAGTACAATGACGTGCCACTGAAATATCTTATCATGACGATGTTCAATGCTATCATGTTGGCAATTTAAAACTGACTACGATGGAATATTTATCCCAGGGAAACTGATAAATACTGCGAAGCTGGACTTCATTTAATGCATTAATAAATGCTTTAATAAATGATTAGACTGAAGAGTGGCTCCGAATGTCACAAATGCAGAATAAATGTGTAAGCATATGATATAAGTTCGCTTCCGTTGTACATACATTAAAACTGAGTAAAACAACTTTCCTTCCAGGATGCAAAACCAATGCTTCCATATGGCCATGGAGTCACTGAGTCACTGAGGCATGAGGGAAATGTAAACAGATGTCTTAGGTGCTGCACAGTCCTCCTTCAGTTAAAATAATAACTATCTCTCTATCAATCTTCCTTCTTCTCTCTAAAAGCCATAACATTTTAAAATAAATAAATAAATAAATAAATAAATAAATAAATAAATGTGTGGAAAACAATGCTGCTTCCAGTATTCAAAGCCTATAGTTCCATATGGCAAAAAATTCATGGAGTCATTGAGGAATGAGAGAAATTCAAACATACATCTTAGATGATACACATGACACCTTTAGCTTAAAATAATGAATTTATTTAAACAATTTTAAAAAGAGTCTGAGCTGACATTTTAACAAAAGACATAAAGACAGTGTAAATCGATGCAAGAGAAAAACACTCACCATAAAAATTTCTTAGCTAAATGGAATTAAAACGAAGGTGAATTAACACTGTATTCATCTCCAGGGCTACTGTTTTAAAAGGTTAACCACTGCATGTGCTGCAGGGTAGCAGAAAAACTGGAATTTTCATATACAGTGGGTGAGTGGGAAGGTAAAAGGAATGATGCTTTTGGTGACAGTTCCCCCTATCTTAAATGTGAAATTTTCACCTACACTGCATCAGTTTGAGAAGTAAAACATACATCTATATAAAAGTGAAGACAATATTTATAATACCCCAAACCTGGAAATAACCGAAACCACAGATAGACCAATAGACAAGTTGGTTATCCATAGAGCACAGTGCTACTCAGCAATAAAAATTTTAACTATCCACATAAACATTAGTATTGAATCACAAAATAACTGTGTAGCAAGAAGGAAACCAGTATTTGTTAAAGACTACACAACTTATAATGCTTATAAACTTATGAACAATATGAATTATTTTATTGTAAAAAAAGGAAAATCCATGACTGCATGGAGGGCCAAGAAAAGCAAAAAGAGAAATTATAAAAGGGCAATAGAAAAATACAGAATGTGGCAAAAGTAGGTGTAGAGTTGTTTGTGTGGCAATTAATACAATAATTAATAATAATACAAGAAGGAAAAAAATAATAATAATACAAGAAGGAACGCTTCCCTGCCAGTGTGCCTCAGTTGGTTGGGCACCATCCCTTGCACTAAGTCACAGGTTCCATTCCTGCCTGGGTGCCCTATAGGTGGTGTGCAGGAGGCAGCAGTTAGCTTCTTCTTTTCCATATCCCCATTTCTCATTCTGTCTCCTTCCCTCTCTTTCTAAAAAGTCAATAAATTATTTTAAAGACATACAAAATACTTATTTTTTTAAAATGAGAATAAACTCTTAGTTTTGCATAGTCACATCTTTAAGCCTGCTTTTGCCCAACCTGTATGTGGGTGAGAGACACGATTATTTCACAAGTGATGGGTTTACAGCTTGATCCCTGTGTCCCAGCTCACAAAATAGTACACATGAGAAAAGTGCATGTTGTTACATTTCAGTATAAAGATACAGAAATAAAGCCTTACACATACTTTGAAATAAAGACCTACATATTCCTGTCTTGATAGGAAATTAAAATGTCAACCCTTTATGGGCTCTACCATCTCTCTCCTAATTTCCTGAGGACCAGCCTTGCCTCAGTGGCAGCAAATGTTGGCAAGCAGTGAAGACTACTGCCATTGGAATCAACAGGAATCACTAAAGACACACCCTGAGACTGATTATAGGCTTATCCTGCCTCTAGCTCTGAGGTCTTGCCTGCTGAGCAAACCTCAAGGTGAACATCTATATGGGTGAGGGGAATCCAAAATCTGACATTACTTTTTCTGCCAATTATTTCAGCCACAGGAGACAGTGATGGAGGTCCTGAGAGCGTCTGTACACAGAGAGCACACAAGCCACAGCCCACGACCATTTCTAGGTAAGGTTGAGAAGAGGCACTTTTTATCAGATTTACTGCAGTCTTTCCCACGCACTATGAACACAGTGTTTCTCTACTAACTGTGGTTCAATATAAACCTCAGTGTCTTAAAACAAGTCAACAGCCTATGAAATTTTATACATTTTGGCACATGGCTGCTTTACAGTATGTGCAGAAGAAGCCCCCTAAACATTATATGGGAAGAAGCCCCCTAAACATTGCTGAGAATTGTGAAATCCATACGGTGAACAGAGAATGTAATTTGTGTTGTTCACAGAGGCACTACAAAGGCCTCCATTTCTGGGTGACCATTGACATTACCAACAATAGAGGCATTAGGCTGAAAATTACAACCACAAAGTCATGCAGTCTTTCTTTCAAGATTTTAGAATGCAGAGTTAAATAAGGCTGTCTCCCGGCATAGACACAGCTGATCCTCACAGCCAATTGGACTGGAGGTCAAATCCTCCCAGTGTGCCAACAGCAATCAAGGCTTAACAACACCAAGACTTTGCACTCAGCCCACAAAGGGGGGTATCAAGAGCGACCACCTAGGGAGATTGGGGCAGCTGAGCGATAGGGAGGCAGCCAAAAGGTAGAGACACCGAAGCAGGTCACGAATAGAAGGGATGAAGGAAAGTAAACTAATGGACGACACAGTGTTCAGAACCACATTTATAAGGTTACTTAAGAATCTTCTGGAGGACCAAGATGGCGGCATAGGGCAGACGCCTGATTGTTGCCTACCACAACAATTTTGAAACTACAACTGGAAAACAAAGCAGAAACCATCCAGAACAATGGCCGGAGGAATTGCTGAGAAGAAATTGACCAATGGGAGTTGGGATCGGAAAGACGAGGCCCCGCTGGGTCCCGAATCCAGGTGCACTCGCCCGGCGACTGGTCGCCGCTGCAGACCCGAGTGCTGCCACCGCACACCGGGCGCACCGGAGCTTCGCCAAGCCCGCCACCTAGCGAGTTCCACAGCAGCCGCCCCGGAGCTTTGAGAAAATGGCCGAAGGAATTGCTGAGAGGGAATTGACTGACAGGAATTGGGATCAAGAAGACGAAGCCTTGGGACCCGGGTCCGGGTGAGGCCACGCCCCTGGGTCCAGGCAAGGCCATGCGCCCCTGGGTCCAGGTGTAGCTGGATCCTGGGTCCAGGTGAGGCCGTGCATCCCTGGGTCCGGGTGAAGCTGGATCCCGGGTCCGGGTGAGGCCGCGCCCCTGGGTCCGGGAGAGGCCACGCACCCCTGGGTCCGGGTGTAGCTGGATCCCGGGTCCAGGTTAGGCCCTGTGCCCCTGGATCCGGGTGAGGCTGGGTCCCAGGTCCGGGTGAGGCCGTGTGCCCCCGGGTCCAGGCGAGGCTGTGCACCCCAGGATCCAGTTGAGGCTCTGTCCCGGGTCCGGGTGAGGGCATGCACCCCGGGGTCCGGGTGAGGCCACGGGCCCCTGGGTCCGGGTGAGGCCGTGAGCCCCTGGATCCGGGTGAGGCTGGGTCCCGGGTCCAGGCGAGGCCAAGCGCCCCTGGGTCTGGGTGAGGCCACACGCCCCTGGGTCCGGGAGAGGCCATGCGACCCTGGGTCTGGCTGAGGCCACGCGCTCCTGGGTCCGGGTGTGGCTCGATCCCAGGACCGGGTGAGGCCACATGCCCCGGGGCCCGAGTGATGCTGGGTCCCAGGTCCGGGTGAGGCCACGCGCCCCTGGATCCGGGCGAGACCAAACCAGAGGGAGTCGGACCTGCATTACCACCATTGGTCCACCAACCAGAGCTGAAAAGTCAGTGCCGACATGTACACATAAGGAACTGTTGGACATTGAAATCGGGTCTCAAAAGAACTGTTGGTTCAGAAAGAAACTTACCACAGACTGGTTCGTTTGCCTGTCAGCATAACTATTATTGCTCGTCTTACATTTGGTTCTTATAAGTATATTTCTAGTAACACATGATCTCACTCATCTAGGGGAAATGATGAACAACATAGACTGATGAACAAGAACAGACCCAGAAACAAGGAGGCATCAATCGGACTGTCAGGCCTCAGAAAGAGGGTAGGGGAGGGTGGGGTATGGGGGAGAGATCAACCAAAGGACTTGTGTGCATGCATACAAGCCTAACCAATGGTTAAGGACAACAGGGGGGTGGGGGCATCCGTGGGGAGGGGTGGGAGATGGGAATGGGGGGATGAGGACAAATATGTGACACCTTAATCAATAAAGAAATTTTAAAAAATATATTTTAAAAAAATTTTAGAATGCAATGATTAAAAGCCAATATTGGACAGAGTGATTTTCTGTAAGTATGGTGTGTCTTCAAAAGCAAAGAAAATTTGGGACCCCACCATATCTGTTTATATCTCCATGCTGAAAGATCACAACTTTCCTTCCAAATCATTCCAGGGAGTCCATAGAACAAACAAAATTATAGGTACAAAAGGAAAAAAAACACACCTTTACATAAAGATCATAAACCAGAAGAGAGGACTCAAAGCAGATTGCAGTAGAGTGACTTAGAAGCTGAAGCAACTCATTACAGCATAATGTGAGAAACATGTTCCTGAAAAAGATCACACTTCGTAGCTGAGAATGGGTGCTCTGGATGACCCCTGGGTCAGTTCCATTCTCTATTCCAACATACAGGAATGAAGATCCTGTCATGAGCTCAGAGTAATCCTAATTTTCTCAAGCACAAGAGACAACATAGAATACATTTCCCCTGAGCACACACGGTGGTGACAGGTGCACACTTTTCAGGTGAGCCAGGTGTCAGAGGTGAAATCTCTTCAGCCACAAATGCTCATTGCAATATCAATCTGGTAGTAGGTCTGAGCATGTTAGCTAGTGCAATGGAGGTCCTTCAAGCCTCACACCTGAAACTTATGAGGAATCTAGCAGAGTGTATGTTCTCTTAAAAGGGGTTTATATTCAGATAAATAGGTCCCAAGGAATCACCTTCAGTGATGTTATTCTAAGTGGGAAAAATAACACATTACATGCACAATTAAGGCTTCTCTCCACTGTAAACTCTTTGGTGTTCAGTAAGGGTAGAGCTTCGAATGAATGACTTCCCACAATCTGTATACTCATAAGGTTTTTCTCCAGTGTGAATTCTGTGGTGCTTATTTAAGCCAGATCCTTCACTGAAGGACGTCCCACATTCACATAAGGCGTGTCTCCAGTGTGAACTCTGTGGTGGCAAAGGAGCATAGACCTAGCAACGAAAGCTTTCCCTCAATCACCACATGCATATGGCCTCTCTTCTGTATGAACTCTCTTGTGGATACGAAGGCTACTATTAAGCCTAAAAGATTTCCCACAATCACTACACTCATAGGGCTTTTCTCCAGTGTGAATTTTGTGATGCTTATTTAAGTCACATCTTTGACTGTAGGACTTCCCACATTCATTACACTCATAGGGCTTTTCTCCAGAATGAACTCTCTGATGTTGAATGAGGCTTGAGCGAACACCGAAGGCCTTCCCACATTCACTACACTTGTAAGGCTTGTCGCCAGTGTGAATTCTGTGGTGACGAATGAAGGTAGACCTATCAACAAAAGCCTTCCCACAATCACCACACACATATGGCCTCTCTCCAGTATGAACTCTCTTGTGGACATGAAGTTGACTATTTAACCTAAAAGATTTCCCACAATAACTACACTCATAGGGCTTTTCTCCAGAATGAACTCTCTGATGTTGAATTAGCTTTGAGTTACGACGAAAGGACTTCCCACAATCTGTACACTCATATGGCTTTTTTCCAGAATGAATTCTCTGATGTTGAATGAGGCTTGAGCTACCATGGAAGGACTTCCCACATTCACTACACTCATAAGGCTTGTCTCCAGTGTGAACTCCGTGGTGACGAATGAGGGTAGACCTCTCAACAAAAGCCTTCCCACAATCACCACACGCATATGGCCTCTCTCCATTATGAACTCTCTTGTGGATATGAAGGTTACTACTGAACCTAAAAGATTTCCCACAGTCACTACACTCGTAGGGCTTTTCTCCAGAATGAAGTCTCTGATGTTGCATGAGGCTTGAGTTACGATGGAAGGACTTCCCACAATCTCTACACTCATAGGGCTTTTCTCCAGTGTGAATTTTGCGGTGCTTACTTAAGCCAGATCTATCACTGAAGGACTTCCCACATTCATTACACTCATAAGGCTTTTCTCTAGTGTGAACTGTGCGGTGGCGAATGAGGGTAGACCTATTAATGAAAGCCTTCCCACAATCACCACACGCATATGACCTCTCTCCAGTATGACCTCTCTTGTGGATATGAAGGTGATTATTGAACCTAAAAGATTTCCCACAATCACTACACTCATATGGCTTTTCTCCAGAATGAACTCTCTGATGTTGAATGAGGCTTGAGCTATGACAGAAGGACTTCCCACAATCTGTACACTCATATGACTTCTCTCCAGTATGAACCATCTTGTGGTTAACGAGGTGAGCATTTCGCCTAAAGGAATTTCCACAGCCACTACATTCATACGGCTTTTCTCCAGGGTGAATGTTCTTAAAGGACTTCCCACAATCTGTACACTCATATAACGTCTCTCCAGTATGAACTCTCTTGTGGTTTTGAAGTTGACTATTGGACCTAAATGATTTCCCACAATCACTACGCTCAGCTGGCTTTTCTCCAGTGTTAACTCTCTGGTGTGTAACCAAGCTAGTTTTGCAGCTAAAGGATTTCTCAGATTCACTGCACTCACACGGTTTTTCTCCACTCTCAACTCTGTGGTGTTGAATGAGAATAGAGCTTTGTCTAAAGAACTTCCCACAATCAGTATATTCATAGGGATTTTCTCCAGTGTGAATTTCCCTTTTTTGATTGAGGTTCATGATGCATCTAAAACATTTTCCACATTTGTTACACTCATAATTCACTTCTCCAGAGCAGACGCTCTGATGTTGATCAACTTTCTGGTTGCTGCTGGATGCTTTTTCACATTCACCCCAATGATGGTGACTTTTTCCACTGAGAAATTCCTGTGCAATCTCACTGCTACTGTGTGGCTCCTCAGTCTTGAGAGTTGCTGGGTGCTGTGGAAGATCTGAGATGGCAGGAAAGCCTTTCCCAACCTCCCCACTCATTGAAGGCACCCATGCTAAGTGGAAGCTGAACCTGTTCACAAACAAGGCCCTGTCCATAGCTTCTTTCCAGGGCTTCTCTCCACTGGCTTCCCTCTGTTGCTCATGAGAGTTTGCACTGAAACAGAAGCCTCTCACACATGCATCACTGAAGAAGACTTTCTGCTCAAAGTCTGCTGCTCGTGACTCAGTCAGGTGCAGGATATCTTTTAACACCGAGAAGCACTTCTTACAGAGATGGGTCCTCTGAGTAGCTGGAGCTGTCTCAGAAGCCCTGACCTGTGAATCTCCTTGTAGAGGTACATTCTGCTCAAAATGTTTTGCCTTATCTTCCATTTTATGCCAACAACCTAAAAACAGAGAATGGTTTAAAAAAAAAAAAGAAAGAAAAAAGAATATTCACTGTGGTATCAGAGGGAAGATATAATACAAAAATGTATTCCACATACTACACTGTTTCCATGCAATTGTCTCAACATAAGAGATCTGCAGGAAAGCTTAATAAAAAGTTGCTGTAAAATTATGGGCCTCTGAAGCTAACAATCCAGAAAAGACTTCACCAGAAATATGACAAAAAGATGGCAAACATCACATGGAAGAGAAGCAGAATCTCCCGCTCGCTGTTCTGCTAAGAGTGTCCACCTGTGCTTCTCTGCTGGTGACATGGGATGGCTGTGCAGGAGGATAGTTATGTCTGTTTCCAAGTTAAACTCAATAAACTAGTATCTGGAGTTGGAGGAAGACTTACGCATATTCACTGAGTGGCCAGATGATGATGTTCTCTGAACGCATAATAATCTGGCCACTCAGTGTACTTCTCTTGAGTACCTCATTTATTTGATATCAAAGATACTGTAAATTGTGCACCTGATCAGTTTTCCCCTTCGCACTGGCTGATAGATAGCTCAGGGCAAATAGGTCATTGATCTCCAGCAAAAGTCTAGAATACTCTTGGTACCCATTTGAGATACAAATTCATGAGTGGCCAGATTATTATGCATTCAGAGATCATAATAATCTGGCCACTCAGTGTATTTGCCCCTCATAACACAAGTGCAGGACAGTGTTTGTGCACACTGCACAGAGAGCAGTGCAGCGGAACAGGTGATGTAAAAGGCCACAAAAGGTGAAGTTAGCCAACAGTCTGATGAAATGACAAGTCAGCAACTGTCAGGTATGAGAAAGAAAAAGAAGAAATGAGTTGTGGCCAGTGGCACCTGCACCTGCACCTAAACAGTGTTGCCAGGAGCACACTCGTGGTATGATCTGAACACAGCACTGGCACCATACCTTCCCCAGGTGTCACTCACAAGTGCCCAGCCTTCTCTGAGTCCATTGTGCATATTCATCATGAGAGAACACCATGTTCTCATTGTACCTCCTACCATACAAATACCTGGAACCTAAATATTCTGAGTATTCATGAAGGACAACAGAGGTGAACAGCAAGCCCTGGCCCAGAGCACCTTGGCATGTAATAGTATTTGATGAAAGAATATTACAGATAATAACTGACGGAGGGCCTTAGAAGAACCGGTTGTTCATGGTTCATGTAAAGTAAAGACCATAAGGTAGTCATCAAGGACCTTAAACTCAAAGGAAGGGACAAAAGTGGAAGCCATGGATGTGGACATAGTAAACCTCCCAGGAAAAGGAAGAGCAAGGTGAACCTATTGATCTGTCTGTAGAACTCCTGACTCCCTGACACTATCTGCACTTTGGCAGACAATGGGTCCTGGGGATGCTCGTGGAGTCCATTCCTCAAGACTCTCCACACAGCTCAGCACTGGCAGCGGCAGCACGGTTGACAAGAAAGTGGGGGAAGTAGCAGAGTCCATGGACTGGCTGTGAGAGACAGAGAGCGACAGGTGGAGAATACAGGAAGAGAGGACATCACCTCAGGACACGAGGAGAGATGCGAAGGGCTTACCGACAGATGAGACCAGTGCAAACACTTCCAGCATCACATCGCAGTACAGAAGTCTCTGAGCCTCATCCAGGAGCTCCCACTCCTCCTGGGAGAAGGCAATGGCCACGTCCTCAAAGTTCATATTCTGGAATATTGGAGACAGTTCAGTCCATGATCAGCTTCTCTCCTAGGATTTTACGGTCATCATCCTCCCAATTTAGCGCACCCCCCTACTCCCAACATCTGAACATATACCAGGTCTTCAAAGTCAGTCTCTCCTTGTATTCCTATGGATACTGTGCGTCCCCACAACAATAGGCAGATAAGCAGATGGATGATACCTGTGCTCTGGGCCTCACACTGGGTCTGGTCAGTAAGTGGTTGTCAGGAACATAGGGAGGGAGAGTTGTGGGCCAGAGAGAGTGTGTGAGGGATTTGACACTGGTCTTATCAGGCATCCCCCTGGCAGTGCCCTGGACTGTCCCTCTGAGACACCAAAGAACATGGCATCACACTTTACCCTTCCAATCTCAATCGAGGGTGCTGAGACCAACACTTTGCGCTACCTGTTCACATAATTCTTTGTGTCCCACTTCTCTCATAGAGCTGCATTCCCAGAGTCACAGCTTCAACACAAATACGTCATGAAGAGGCGGGGATGTTTTCTAATCACCTTCTTTTCAGCATTCTAAGTCACCTCCTCTGTAATGTATTTTCTCTCTTACCCTTCTCCCCTCCCCAAACCAGTAGAGATTTTTTTTTAACTGTTCAACAAATCTTTATTAACAGAATACAATGGACAGAAAATGCTGGCAGTGTCTCAAAACTGTGATGGGTGTGTGCGTGTGTGTGCACGCAGAAAAGGCCTTCTCTCTAGGCCAGGATGATCCCTTGGTTCTAGGCTCACATCTTCAGATCTTCTCATCATGGTGGGCCCTAGGCTGAGGTCAGGCTCCCCACCATTCTCCGGAGGGAAGAATGGCGGTCTTTCGGGATAGTAGGGACTCTGACCTCAGCATTCCCCATTCTTCTGGCTCCCCAACTGACTTGGTTGCTGGGAGGGTGGGGGACAGGCCATGATGGGACTTGCACAGGAGGGGAACAGAACAGGGGTAAGGCGTATGGTGAGGAAAGGGAGATCAGGGGAAAGGGCATCCTAGCTGCAGGTGAAGGGGACCTCCAAAGGCAACTCCTCTTCTTCCTCATCCTTTCCCCAACTGCTGCTGGGTTGAGGGGTAAAATCCAGGCAGAGTTTAATACCCCACCAGCCCTAACTCCAGAGCTCTGACTGGGGGTAGGGAGTTCTAGAAAGGCCTGAGTTAATGAGTCAAGCTTGTGTTATACTGGAACATGACTGGACCCCCTGGTATACATAGGGATTCATGATCCAAAAGTGTGTCCCATATGTTCCCATAGGTCTCTGGGTTTGGTAGTATAAGCATGTATGTCCCTACTTGTATACCAGGAACTCAGTATCCACATATGTTGTATGTCCATCTTTTCACATGGGCTCCAGCAAGTGGATGTGTATGGGCCTGCCCGAAGAGGTAGGTAGTGAGCTAAAGTCGGAGTCCCCGGGCATAGGTGCGAAGAGTGTAGGAGAGGGTGAGGAAGTCCTGGGTGCTGAAGATTGTGTCACACAGCGCAAAGGTCAAGGTAGATGGGATGACTCCCCGGCCATACTCCACCATCCATGTGTCTGACCCCCACTCCACAGCCGTTGCCTCACCACTGTCTCCCCTGCGTAGAAGACCTCACTTTCGGTAGTGCCCTCTCTCCACTGGTGGAAGATGCCAGAGATTATGGTGTTCGAGATCTCGGCCCAATAGCGTCCAGAGTGGCCGCTAGAGTCAAGGGCGGTGCCGAACAGCAGCGCGCACTGGGACGGCGAGGCATGCAGAAGGCACCTGGTGCCCATCCAGCCGCTCACGTTCAGGAACGTCCACTGCAGTTCCTCGTCGGGCAGCATGTGGCCTGGGTGCAGCCGCAGCTCCACGATGAGCAGAGAGAAGGCCAGCTCGTGGTCCAAGCCCGCGTACTGCCGTGCCAGCTGCACGATCTCTTCGTCCCAGAAGACGAACCTCTGCGTGCGCAGCCCCAGCCAGAAAGCCGCGGCGGCCAGTACTCACCGCCCACTGCATCCCTGCGGGCAGCGGGACACCACTCGGCACAGAAGCCAGCTGGGCCTGAGGCTCTGCTTCCCACTGCCTCGCAGCCAGCGGCCAGCCATCCCCAGTAGAGATTTTCAAGCCCCGGTGACACTGATGTATGCTATCCCATTCCTATTGCTCGTGGTATGAGCCCAACAACAGGCAGGTGTGCTCCTGTATGACACCTAAACTCTGGACCTGGCATGTAGCGCCACAACACCCGTCTTTTCAGGAATTATCCTAAAATTCCCCATGTTGTATCATCCAGTTATCACCAGAAACGGACTCACCCTTCATTCCCTCTTTGTCAATATCGGGGATCTGTGGCCATGAATTCACACTCCCTCTCCAAGAGCACATCACTCCTTCTCCCACACCCTCCCTCACACCTGCACTCCCGCAGCCCCAGCTCCCATGGACATCTCCTAGGTCTTAGTCATTACTCAGCATGTGTGTTCCAGAGAATGCATGGCAAGTTCAAACAGTATCAAGTACTAACCTGACGCTGATTGCCCACACCCAAGACACAGCCTTCAGTTCTGCTATGAAGGCCTCCCTCCCAACTTCTTTTTTCCTTCCACCTCACCTACTGAGAACCGCATCAGCTCAGTTACCCAGAGCCCACCTCTCCTGCTGCTGCACTTGATGTCCCTTCTCCACTCACAGCCCTCAGTCCTCAGCTCCCACTGCCTATGGCCCTCTCCCCCATGCCCAGTGAGTCTCCCAGATGCCCACTCAGGCCCATAAGCAAGTCAACCAAACTGGATGCAACACACCAGGCCACAAAAAGGGTCACAAGAAATCCTGGTGAGTGTTTAGGAAGTAAATATGCACCAGCCACAGTCTCTCCTTTTTTAAATTACTCTTTTATCTCAAATTAATTAAAAAGATGATCTACAAGTCCTCCCTGGTCCATACTCTTTACTATTTTTTCAAGTAGTCTTCATCATGATCTACTTCTCAGAGTTCCAGATGGTTATGAACTGGTATCTGAAATATCTCTTACCCTAATAGGAAAAAAGAAAAGATTTTATATTCCTCATGGACATGACTGTTCCCACTATGAATTTCTCCATGTCAGTTGATGGTGCTTCCATACCTGCAGGTGCTAAATCCAAACCTTCACATCATCTCTGATTCTTACCTCTCCCCCATCCTCAAAATTAGAAAATCCAGGTGGCCACACCTACATCACTGATCCATAATGCAACTGCTTCTTCCACATCCACAACCACCACTGTGCTCCCGTCACCATCACACTCACCAAGACCATCACAGCAGCTTCCATTGTAGTCTTCCTACCCCCGTCCTCACACCCGTACTGTGTATCATGCTGCAGTCACAGGAGTCTAATGAGACCTGGGACACATCACCTGCTGTTCTGCTCCGATTACCCAATGACCCCTCCACCAGCAGAACAGAAACCCAAGTTGTCACAAAGCTGCTCTGGACTTGACTCCTGTCCCACTGTTTCCAGTTCCTATTTTTATAACATTGACACCAGCCAAAAGCGGTTTGGCTCGGTGGGTAGAGCATCCGCCTGCTGACTGAAAGGTCCCAGATTCCATTCCGATCAAGGGCATGTACCTTGGTTGCGGGCACATCCCCAGTAGGGGGTATGCAGGAGGCAGCAGATCGATGTTTCTCTCTCATCGATGTTTCTAACTCTCTATCCCTCTCACTTCCTCTCTGTAAAAAAAATCAATAAAATATAAAAAGTAAAATAAAATAAAAAGACCATAACTTTCTTCAAAAAAAAAAAAAAAACACAAAGAAACATGAATACCTGATTGTCCCTCAATCAGCTTAGTCTTCACTTAAAGTCTTTGCAAGTTCTGGAACCCATGCATGGAAGCGCCTATCACCCACAATTCCACTGGATGCCACAATCAGGTACCACTTATCTGAGCCTTGACCTAGACTTAAGATTCTGGGCTTGGTGTCCCTTCAAGGTCCCCAGGTCCAAGGTCCCAAAAGAAGAACGGCTGGACAGTCCCAGGACCCCACAACCTCAGAGGACAAGACAGTGTGAGGCCCTGACATCAGCCCCACAGCCCAGCCCCCTGAGCGGCTCTGCACCTGCAGGAACCTGTGGGAACTGAAGGTCTGTGGAGGGCCCGGCACCCACCGCCAGGACCCAGGGCTCAGGCCCGAGGTCACGTGACCAGGAGAGGCCTGCACCCCTCAGGGGGTCCTCAGGGCGCACTCCTGCTGGGTGGCTGTGGTCACAGGGTCCTCCCCCCCCACCCCCCGCTGTCCTCTCCCCTGTGGTCGGCTCCTCCTCTGGGCAGTTGTGGGGACGTTAGAGCCGCATCTCAGGCCGCGTCCCTCTGTGTTCACAGCCCCCAGCCCGTCCCCTGAGGAGGAAGGGACCCTCCTCCCGGAGCCGCCGCTCCTCCTCTCTGTCGCCTTTAGACACACACAGGCCTGGCTCTCCCCTCCCGGCTCAGCCCCCACGGCCTCCCCGGCGGCACCGCAGCCCGTCGCCCCCCCTCCCCCTGCGCCCCCCACGGGCACTCACTGCTCTGGGCGCTGCGGCCTGGGCTGCGGGGCTGAGCGGCGCCGGCCCCGAGGCGGGAGGGCCGATGGGGTGAGGCTGAGGGAGCTCTGTCCGCGGAGAGGAGGCGGGGGGCACGGGGACCCCAGTCCCGCCGGTTGGGGGTCAACCCGCCTCAGACAGCCCTGCCCGGCGGGACGCGGCCTCCCACGGCTCCTCCTTCTGGCGATCGGAGCGCTGAAGCTCGGGAGCCGGTGAACAGCTCGTGGAAGTCAAAATGTCCGCCACAAAGAGGACTCCGGAAGTCCCGCCCTAACCGGATGCACTGGCTCCAAATGCTCTTCGTAAGCGCATTGCTTTCTGGGTAATGTAGTTTTCTCAACCGCCCAGGAGAGGGCCAGCTTTCCAGTCCAGGAACTTGAGGAACCAGGTGTTGTAGCTGCCAGTGGCGCTGGGGAAGGAGGGGATGGGCCCAGGGGCCTGGTTACCCGGGACAGACTGACGGATCTCCCAGGGGAGGTGGGGGAGGACTGGGAGAGATCCCCCAAAATATATGCACAGAGGGGAAATGGGAGACATCTGTGTTATCGTCAACAACAAAAAATACTATTTTAAAAATATTTCAAAAGAAGATAGGCCAGCTGGTGGGCCTGAGTTGTTGAGTAACAACCTACGATCCAGGAGGTCATGGTTGCATTCCTGGTCATGGCACATACATGGGTTTTGGGTTCAATTCCCAGTGTGGGTGGGGACTTGCAGTAGGCAGCTAATCAGTGATTCTTATTATTGGTGTTTCTATCTCTCTCCATTCCGAGAGAGAGAGAGAGAGAGAGAGAGAGAGAGAGAGAGAGAGAGAGAGAGAGATAGGTAGGTACTGGGCTAATTTGTCCATTATGGTGTCCCAGTCACAACCAGCCTTTGGCTGGGGACAGGGGCGGGGACTTCCGCCCCCAGCACTAACATCAGGCTGCCTTTGTGCATCCCCGCCCACAGCTGAGGTGAAGCTGCCTGCGTGTGCCCCGTTCAGCACTGCTGTGAAGCTGCGGGGCAGGGGTGGGGGGGGAGCTGGGGTTGACAGGGAACCTGAGGCCGTGTCCCCAGCCCCGTGAGGCTTGATGGGGACCTCAGGCCACACACCCCCACCCAAGCGCTGGTCTAGGACACCTCAGTCCTTGCCCCTGAACCCCAGCTCCATGCGGTGGTACCTCAGGCAACACCCCCCCACCCCCGAGGGTCTTGACAGGGGACCTCAGGCCATGCCTCCAGCCTGGAACCAGGCGGGGGAACCTGAGTCCGTGCCCCCCCACCTGGGCCCGGTCTGGGAGACCTGAGGCAGCGCCCCCCTGCCCAGCACCAGGCCAGGGAACCTGAGGTTGCATCCCCTGCCCATATGGGCGTGATGGGGGTGGGGCCAGCCGCATCTGCGTCTCACCCAACAGGCGTAGGGCCGGTGGGGTCTGGGTCTCCTGCATTTTCAATGTGCGTGTGGGTGGTGGGCTGGGACTTGGCTCTGGGTCCCATGGCGCACCCCAGACTCCGACAGGAAGGAGACTTTATATACATTTTACTAATTTCCTTTCATTTCTGACACTCCTATTATAGAGAAAGGGCAAAGAGCAATATTAAAATATTTCCTCTAATTAATAACCTTCAAATGTGCACAAATTTCATGCACCAGGCCACTTGTGTATGTGCAGACACACAGACACACACACACTAGTATATGTATATATATACAGTATATATGTATCTATATATATAAAAGCCTAAGTGAAGGTTATTACCCGTGGACCAAATGACTTGTCAACCGGGTGTTATGATGCACCGTAACCACAGGGGCAGACGGTAAATGTAGGAGCTGCCCCCGAGGTGGTCAGTATGCTCCCACAGCCAACCTCCCATAGTCCCCCTGGACTGGGTGAGATGGCCCAAATTGGCCCTGATAGCCGGCCAGGCTGAGGGACCCCAATCATGCACGAATGAGGTAATATTAAAAAATATATACTTTATTGATACATATAAGTCCTGGCTGGTTTGAGCCTGTGGACTAAAGGTTGCTGGGTTCGATTCTGGTTGGGGCACATGCCTGGGTTGCAGGCTTGATCCCCAGTAGGAGGCGTGCAGGAGGCAGCCAATCAGTAATTCTCTGACATCATTGATGTTTCTATCTCTCTCCCTCTCCCTTACTCTCTGAAATCAATAAATCAATAAAAATATATTTTAAAAATGATGTATACATATATGCATAGCCCATGGACACAGACAATAATGTGGTGAGCTCCTACAAGCAAGGGGGGCAGGATAGGAGGCAGCAGATGATCAATAATTTTCATCTTTGATGTTTCTCCCTCTCCCTTTCTCTAAAAAATCAATAAAAACATTAAAAAAAAAAAAAAAAAGGAATATGTGGCCCTAAGCCAGTGATCGGCAAACTCATTAGTCAACAGAGCCAAATATCAGCAGTACAAGAATTTAAGTTTCTTTTGAGAGCCAAATTTTTTAAACTTAAACTTCTTCTAACGCCACTTCTTCAAAATAGACTCGGCCAGGCCGTGGTATTTTGTGGAAGAGCCACACTCAAGGGGCCAAAGAGCCGCATGTGGCTCACGAGCCGCAGTTTGCTGACCATAGCCCTAACAGGTTTGGTTCAGTGGATAAAGCTTTAGCCTTCGAAATGAAGGGTCTCAGGTTCAATTCTGGTCAAGGGCATGTACCTCAGTTGTGGGCACATCCCCAAATGGGGGGTGAGCAGTAGGCAGCTGATCGATATTTCTCTGTCATCGATGTTTCTAACTCTCTATCCCTCTCCCTTCCTCTCTGCTAAAAAAAAATCAATGAAGTATATATTTTTTTAAAAGTAATAGCATTAAGATTGAATTGACTCACCCTAGCTGGTTTTACTCAGTGGATAGAGCACCAGCCTGTGGACCGAAGGGTCCCGAGTTTGATTCTGGTCAAGGGTCAGTGCACGGGTTGCAGGGTTGACCCCATGCCCTGGTCAGCGCAAGTGCAGGAGTCAACCAGTTGATGTGTCTCTCTCACATGGATTTTTTAAAATATATTTTTTATTGATTTCAGAGAGAAAGGGTGGTGGAGATAGAAATATCCTCGATGAGAGAAAATAAGTAAATGGTATCCCTCCCGTACGACCCCTCTAGGGAATGGAAGCCACACCAGAGCAGGTGCCTTCGACAGGAATTGAACCTGGGACCCTTCAGTCCACAGGCCAATGCTCTATCCACTGAGTCAAACCAGTTAAGTCTCATGGATGTTTTAAAAAAAGAAAAAAATATTGAATTGACTCAAGAACACTGGAGTGTGGGCCATCATGTTTTCTCCAAACCCACGTAAGCAAAACCGTGCCTATGTCTGTCTTATATAGAAACTTTTTTTTAATTATTGATTTTTTACAGAGAGGAAGAGAGAGGGACAGAGAGTTAGAAACATCGATGAAAGAGAAACATCGATCAGCTGCCTCTTGCACACCCCCTACTGGGGACGTGCCCACAACCAAGGTACATGCCCTTGACCAGAATCGAACCTGGGACCCTTGAGTCCGCAGGCCGACGCTCTATCCACTGAGCCAAACCGGTTTTGGCTCATTTTTCTTATAAATTGCCCACTAGTGAATGTTCTAGCAAATTGCTCTTTAGGCAGTTGACTGGTGGAGTTCAGGTGTCCCAATGTATGAACTATTCGAAGTCAATGGGGAGAATTCCTGACCTGAGCTCTCTAGGTGAGACTTCACAAAATGAGATGAATGTGTTGTTACCTAAAAGGAATGGATCACATTTCTGTAATTAGGCTGACGGGAAAAACTTTTTTTAGAAATGTAGATAGACAGTAATAGAATTAAGTAGATAATTTTTACTTATAATCATATAGGAACTGTGTGTTGAACAAAAGCTCGCCCAAATAGCCATATATTTCCAGGCCCCACATCAGTGGAGGGACTGTGGAACTGGGAGGCCTAGACTCAGCCCTCAAACATGGAACAGACTCAGCCCCACCCCTTCCTTGTTAAGGAAACAGCTCAGCCAAGTCCCATACCTGTCAGCAGGTGCACTCCTCCCACCAGGCGGGGCTGTACCCTCAGACACTCTAGCACCACGTGTACAACGGATGGGGGCAGTTTTAGGTTTGTATCATGTTCTTCTCTCATTTTCCGCTACTGGGTTGGTGCTGGGGCCAATACAGTGACCTGCTGATGGCAGAGTCACTTGCTTAGCTCAGCGCCTTGAGTGGACACCACTTAAAGCCCTACAGACAGACAGGGCCTGCCCGGCCAGTGCAGATGCCCAGGTTGTGGGCTCCATCCCCAGGAGTGGCCTGTGGGAGGCAGCCAATCCATGATTCTCTCTCATTGATGTTTCTACCTCTCCAACTCCCTTCCACTCTGAGATCAATATATGTGTTAGAAAAATAGGGCCTGATTGTGTTGCTTTTCTCTAAGGATGGATGTAGGTGGATGTCTTTTCAAAAAGGGTCTCTGCTGGTGTTTAGGGTGCGGGTTGAGCTGTGATTTGGGAGTCCATACGACCTTTCCGAGACGTGTTAAACCTGCTCAGGGGCCAGAGCTGCCGGCATCCTATCACTTGCTTTACAGCCCTGTGCTGTGCGTCACTTTGCTCACACTCCACTCAGAGTCCTCGGGTGTCTTCACCACGTCCGAGGTCACTGGGTCAGCAGGTCCTTCAGTGGCTGTAGGTCTCCCAGCTTCGGGGAGTCACTTCTCTGCAGCTGTGCTTTAGGAAGTGAGCAGTGCACGGGGGCCCTTCATCCTGGGGGAAGGAGGGTAGATGCATGGGGGCAGGGCCTGCCCAGAGGGTGTCGCGGGGTGCATCCTCACTCCTCCCCTCTTCCTGCACTCGGACCCTGGACACCTCCCAGAAGTGCCTCAAGGAGCTGCTGGGGGTAAAAATGGCCCTTGTGGCTTCGCAGGTCCAGAGGATGAACCTGAGCTGGGAGCTGGAGCAGCTGTCAGGCGGTAGGAAATGGGAGACATCTGTAATACTATCAACAAAAAAAATTTAATACTATAGCCCAGCTGGTGTGGTTCAGTGGTTGAGCGTCAGCCTATGAACCACGAGGACATGGTTCTATTCATGGTCAGGGCACATACATGGGTTGCAGGCTCAATTCCCAGGGAGAGGGGAGGTACAGGAAGCAGCCTATCAGTGATTCTCTCATCATTGCTGTTTCTCTCTCTCTCTCTCTCTCTCTTCCTTCCTCTCTGAAATCAATTAAAAATATTTTTGAATGTATGATTAAAATCAATTATACTTCAATCAAACTTTAAAATAGTTTTAACATTTGAGGGTCCCAATAATTGTACTGTGTCATTATGAAAGTTCTGGGGCCTGTGTGTTGCTACTGTGTCCATTTGTTGGAAATAAAATACAATGATGTGCTACTGAAATATCTTATCATGACGATGTTCAGTGCTATCATGTTGGCAATTTAAAACTGACTACGATGAGAATATTTATCCCAGGGAAACTGACAAATACTGCGAAGCTGGACTTACTTCATTTAATGTATTAATAAAAGCTTTAATAAATGATTAGACTGAAGAGTGGCTCCGAATGTCACAAATGCAGAATAAATGTGTAAGTATATGATATAAGTTCGCTTCCGTTGTACATACATTAAAACTGAGTAAAACAACTTTCCTTCCAGGATGCAAAACCAATGCTTCCATATGGCCAGGGAGTCACTGAGTCACTGAGGCATGAGGGAAATGTAAACAGATGTCTTAGGTGCTGCACAGTCCTCCTTCAGTTAAAATGATAAATTTATTTAAACAATTTGAAAAATATTCTCAGCAGACATTTTAAAAAAGTAGGTAAAGACAGTGCAAATAAATGTATGAAAAAATGTTCACCATAAAAAATTCATAGGTACATGGAATTAAAACGAAACCGAGTTAACATTATATGCATTTCCGGGGTTACTATTTGAAAAGGTTATGTCCTTGTATGTCCTTTCAGGGTAGAAGAAAAATTGGAATTTTTATATTCTGTGGGTTATGGAGAAGGCAAAGGGAATGACCATATTTGCTCCCAGTTCCGCATATCTTAAATATAAAACATTCACCTACACAACAGTTTGATAAGTAAAATATATGTCTATATAGAGAACTGAATGCAAATATTCCCTGATTTATTTATAATATCTCAAACCTAGAAATAGACAGATTAATAGATAAATTGATTATTCACTGAATAATCAGAAATAAGGAAATTATCTCTTCAAATAACATTTGTATTGAATCTCAAAATGACTGTGTACATGGAGGAAACCAGTATTTGTTACGGAGTACACACCAAGTAGTGCCTATAAAATTATGAACAGTGTGAACTATTCTATTGTAAAGAAAAAAAACAAATCCATGACTGCATGGGGGGCCAAGAACAGCAGAAAGAGCGATTATAACAGGGTATTAGGAAAATATAGGATGTGACAAAAAGTAGGTTTAGTGTTGTTGGTATGAAAAATAATACATTAATAATAATAAACAGGAATAAACTCTGCCCCAGCCAGTGTCCTCAGTTGGTTGGGTGTCATCCCATCCAAGGACAGTCTCTGGTTTGATTCCAGGTCAGTGAACAGCCCCAACTGGATTTCCCGTTCTGGCATGCAGGAGGCAGCAGACCTATGTCTACCTCTCTCTTCCAGTCTCTTACTATCTCTCTCCCAAAAAATGAATAAAATTATTTTCTAAAATATCTTTTCAAAAAGAATAATCTCTGTGTTTTCCAAACATACAACTGTAAGCACGTTATTGCCCCACCCTGTGTGTGAGTTACAGGTGGTTTCTGTCACATGTGACAGTTTCACAGCTTTATCTCTAGGTCAGGGCTCACCAAATAGCACACATGAGAAAGGTGCACTTTGTTGGATGTCAGTTCTCATTTCCTGGAGGGAACACTCTTGTCTCAGTGGCAGCAAATGCTGTCAAGCAGGGAAGACGATTACCATTGGAACCAATAGGAATGCTGACTGGTTCCAACAGACACATCCTGGGACTGATTACAGGGTTAACCTTCCTCTAGACTTGAGGTCTTGCCTGTTCAGCTACAATCTTTTTTTTTTTTTTAATATATTTTATTGATTTTTTACAGAGAGGAAGGGAGAGGGATAGAAAGCTAGAAACATCGATGAGAGAGAAACATCGACCAGCTGCCTCCTGCACACCTCCCACTGGGGATGTGCCCGCAACCAAGGTACATGCCCTTGACCGGAATCGAACCCGGGACCTTTCAGTCCGCAGGCCGACGCTCTATCCACTGAGCCAAACCGGTTTTGGCTGTTCAGCTACAATCTTAAGATGAACACCCGTAGGGGGCAGAAGATTTCATAAAACCATGAGATTATTTTCTCTGCTAGTGACGCCAGCTACAGGAAATAGTGATGGAGGTCCACAGAAAGTTCTCAAAGATGGGCCGTAACTGGTTTGGCTCAGTGGATAGAACATCGTCCTGCAGACTGAAAGGTCCCAGGTTCGATTCCAGTCAAGGGCATGTACCTTGGTTGCGGGCATATCCCCCAGTAGGAGGTGTGCAAGAGGCAACTGATGGATGTTTCTCTCTCATCGATGTTTCTAACTCTCTGTCCCTCTCCCTTCTTCTCTGTAAAAAAATCAATAAAATATTAAAAAAAGAAAGAAAAAGAAAGTTCTCAAAGATGATACAAGCCACAGCCCATGAAATATTTGGATTTAAGTGCATTAGAGGCACTTTTTATCCAGGTTAAGTGCAGTGTCTGCCATGAATATGAAAACAGTGTTTATGTCCCAAACTAATTCCACCTCAGAGTCTTACAACAAATGACACCAGCCTATGAAATCTCATACATCATGACACATGGCCTCTTCAGAGCACGTGGAGTGTAGTTCCATAAAACATCGCTGATACTTACGTAATACATACTGTGAACAGAGAATGTAATTCATATTGTTCACAGGAGCACAATAAAGGCCACCTGTTCAGGGTGACCATTGACCTCTACAGTAAGAGGCACCAGACAGCACATTAGACCCACAAAGTCATGCACACTTTCTCTCAAGGCCTCGGTCGGCAATACAAAATCAACCAATATTGAACAGAGTGATTGTTCTGCCATCAAGCTGTGCCTTCCAAAGCACAGAAAGTTTGAGATCACACCATATTGTTCACCTGTCCATGCTGACAGAACACAACTTTCCTTTCAATCATCCCAGGGAGAGAATAGAACCAACGAAATTTAAGTACAAAAGAAAAATCTCCTTTACATACAGATCATAAACCAGAGCAGAGGACAGCAAGAGGTTTGCCGGCTGATGAATTGGAACCTGAAACACTTCATCACAGCATAATGTGAGACCCACAATGTCCCTGAGAGAGGTAGCACTTCTTGGTGGAGGAAGTGGGCTCTGGACAAAACCTGGGTCAGGTCAATTCTCTGGTCAGAAATAAAGGAATGAACATTCACCCAGGAGCTCGGAATATTCATAACCTTCTCAAGCACAACCCCAGAGCATGCAGGGGTTCTGACGGATGCAAACTCTTCAGGTGAGCCAGGTGGTAGGGGTGAAAGAGATTCCACACAAATACTTGCAGTGACATCAATCAGGTTGTAGTCCTGAGTAGATTAGCAAGTGCGATGCCATTTCTGAAAGTGTCACTCATACCTGAAACTTAGGAGGCATCTAGCAGAGTGTATGTTCTGATAAAGGGGTTTGCATTCAGGTAAACGGGGTAAAAGCTTCTCCTTTGGTGCTGTTCTTCTGAGAAATTAAAACATTCCCTGCACATTTAACGCTTTTCTCCAGTGTGTTCTCTCATGTGTTGAACGAGGGCATATTTGTATCGAAAAGATTCCCCACAGTCACTGCACTCATAAGGCTTTTCTCCAGTGTGGACTCTGAGGTGTTGATTGAGGTGAGACCTTTGACTGAAGCACTTCCCACAGTCACTACACTGATACGGCTTTTCTCCGGTGTGAACTCTCTGGTGGGTAAGTAGGTAACAGTTGTACATAAAAGATTTCCCACATTCACTGCACTCATAACGTTTTTTTGCAATGTGAACTGTGAGGTGTTCAATGAGGTTAGACTTTTGACGGAAGCACTTCCCACAATCACTACATTGATGTGGCTTTTCTCCGGTGTGAACTCTGTTGTGGATAAGGAGGTGAGTATTTTCTTTAAAAGATTTACCACATTCACTACACTTATATGGTTTTTCTCCAGTGTGAACTCTCTGGTGTTTAATGAGGGAACGCCTTTCATGAAAGGACTTCCCACATTCACTGCACTCATAAGGTTTTTCTTCAGTGTGAATTTTGCGGTGTCTACTGAGGTTAGAGTACAGACTGAAGGACAGCCCACAATCACTGCATTGATATGGCTTTTCTCTAGTGTGAACTGTCTGGTGGGTCAACAGGACAGAACTGCGGCTAAAAGATTTCCCACATTCACTGCATTTGTAAGGCTTTTCTCCAGTGTGAACTCTCTTATGGATAGAGAGGTAATAACTGCACTTAAATGCTTTTCCACATTCATGGCATTTGTAAGGCTTTTCTCGAGAGTGAACTAATCTATGTCTATTGAGATTAGAGACATATGTAAAAACTTTCCCACATATATTACACTCATTTTTCACTTCTGCAGAGCAGACAACCTGATGTTGAAGAAGGGTCTGGTTGTGGCTGGCAGCTTTGTCACATTCATCCCATTGGTGATGCCTTTTTCTATTGAGAAATTCCACTGAAATCTCACTGCCACTGTGTGGCTCCTCAGTGGTGAGAGGGGCCTGGTGCTGGAGAAGCTCTGAGATGGCTGGGAAGTCTCCCCCAACCTCCCCACTGGTTGAAGGCAGCCCTGATAAGGAGAAGCTGATGTTGGTCACAAACGAGGCCCTGTCCACAGCTCCTTGCCAGGGCTTCTCTCCACTGGCTTCCCTCTGTTGATGAGGAGGGTTTGCACTGAAACAGAAGTCTCTCACACATGCGTCACTGAAGAAGGCTTTCTGCTCAAAGTCTGCTGCCTGTGACTCAGTCAGGTGCAGAATACATTTGAACACAGAGAAACACCTCCCGCAGAGATGGGTCCTCTGGGTTGCTGGAGCTTTCTTAGAAGCACTGACCTGTGACTCCCCCTGTACAGGTACACTCTGCTCAGAACAGGCCTCCCCATCATCCGTTTTATGCCAACAACCTGAAAACAGAAAAATGGTGATGAAAAGAATGTCGACTGTGGTGACAGGAAGAAGTCTCATTACAAAAGCGCGTCCCACATACCACGTTGTTTACATGATATTGTCTGGCAGTGAAATATCTGAAGGAAATATTGATAAGATGTTGCTGTGAATATCTGGGCCTCTGAAGGTCACCATACAGGGAAGACCTCAAACAAAACATGGAACAACCATGGCAAGCACCACATGGAACAGAAGCTGGATCATCTGCTCATGTGTCTGCTAACAGTGTTCAACAGGGCTTGTCTGCGGGTGACATGGGCCAGCTGTGCAGAAGGCTGCTTACATCTTATTCCACAAAAAATTCAAGAAAGGAGAAGCTTGTGTCGAGGTCTAGTGAAGCACGTCTGTTCACCTCCTAACACATATGCAGGTCAATATTTGAGAATACTGCAGAGAGAGCAGTTCAGAGGAACAGGTGATAAAACAGGGACAAAAAGGTGAAGGTAGCCAGACTAGGAAGGCACAGATTAAAAGATAAGTCAGGGAAGTGTCAAGCATGGGAAGGAAATGGTAGAAATAAGCTGAAGCCAGTGGCACCTCAACCTAAACTTGTTGGACATGAGCACTTTCCTGTATGATCTAAACACCATCCTTATGTCATAACTGCTCCCAGTTGCAATCAAGATGGCCAGCCCTGAACGGTTTGGCTCAGTGGATAGAGCGTCGGCTTGCGGACCGAGGGTCCAAGGTTTGATTCCGGTCAAGGGCATGGACCTTGGCTGAAGACACATCCCCTGTAGGGGGTGTGCAGGAGGCAGCTGATCAATGTTTCTCTCTCATCGATGTTTCTAACTCTCTACCCCTCTCCCTTGCTCTCAGTAAAAAATAAAATAATTTTTTTTTTAAATGAGAGCCAAGCAACCCTTTAGATCATCCTGTACGTTCACCCTGTGAAAAAAAACAGGGTTCTCCTTGCACCTTCTACTGTACAAGCACATAGAACACCAATATTCTGAGTTTTATTGACAGACAACAGAGATGAGTACCCAGCACTGGCCCAGAGCAAGACAGCATGCAGTAGTATTCAGGGACAGAATATTACAAACAATGGAAGGAGGTCTTTCAAGAACTGCCCATGGTTCATGCAAGTAAAGACCATCACCTGGCACAGGCAGTCACAAAGAGCCTTTAGCTGGAGGAATGGTGCAGAAGTGGAAGCCATGGATGTGGACACAGTCACCCTCCCAGAAAAAGAAAGTGCAAGCTGGACCCATTAAGCTGTTTGCAACTATACTGACCCCCAGACACTCCCTGCCCTATCTGAGGCAATGGGTGTGAGGGATATTCATGGAGACCTTTCCTCAGGTCTCCCCAAATTACTCAGCACTCTCAGCCACAGCACATTTGACAGGATAATGGGATAAAGTAGAAGAGCCCATGGTCTGGCTGTGGGAGAGAAAGCTGTCTTTTAATAAAGGAAGAGAGGGAATCACCTCAGGACACTGGGACAATGTGAAGCTCTTACCTGCAGATGTGACCAGTGCAAACACTTCCAGCATCACATCGCAGTACAGAAGTCTCTGAGCCTCATCGAGGAGCCCCCACTCCTCCTGAGAGAAGGCGATGGCCACGTCCTCAAAGTCCATATCCTGTCATAATGGGGACAGGTCAGTCCATGATCAGCTTCTCTCCTAGGCTTTAACTGAATCATACCTCCGACTCTTCATATGCATCTGCTGCCTCTACTGCCCACAGAAAATAGGAGGCATTGCATCCAACAGAGTCCCTCTCTCCTTCTATTCCTACCGATACTGTGTGTTCTCACAGCAATAAAGGGAGATGTCCAGAATGATTATACCTGACCTCAGGGCCTCACATTTACGCTCAACGCAATGGGTGTCACCAACATAGGGGACAGATAAATGTTGACCATAAAGAGAAATGTGTGTAATTTGACACTGGTATTTTATTTTTTTATTTATACTTTTTTAAAAAATATATTTTATTGATTTTTTTACAGAGAGGAAGGGAGAGGGATAGAGAGCCAGACACATCGATGAGAGAAACATCAACCAGCTGCCTCCTGCACAACCCCCTACTGGGGATGTGCCCGCAACCAAGGTATATGCCCCTGACCGGAATCGAAGCTGGGACCTTTCAGTCCACACACCGACACTCTATCCACTCAGCCAAACCGGTTTCGGCTTGACACTGGTCTTGAGGGAAAATATCCTTGTTGTACAACAGAATCTCCTTCCAACACCCTGAAAAACAGGCATCACTCGTCACCCTTTCAATTCCAATCCTAGGGTGCTGAGGCCAACACTGTACCCTACCTGTTCCACATAATTGTTTGTATCCCACTTCTCTCAGACAGCTGCATTCCCAGAGTCACAACTTCAAAGATAACACATACACGCCATGAAGAGTAGGGGATGTTCCTAGTCGACTTTTCAACATTCTAACTCACCTCCTCTGTAATGTATTTCTCTCTTACCCTTCTCCCCTCCCCAAACCAGTAGAGATTTTCAAGCCCAGGGGACACTGATGTATGCTATCCCATTCCTATTGATCACTGCATCAGCCCAACAACAACAGGCAGGTGTGCACATATATGACACCTAAATGCTGGACCTGGCATGTAGCGCCACAACACCTGTCTTTTCAGGAATTATCCTAAAATTCCCCATGTTGTATCATCCAGTTATCACCAGAAATGGACTCAACCTTCACTCCCTCTGTGTCAATATCAGGGATCTGTGGCCATGAATTCACACTCCCTCTCCAAGAGCACATCACTCCTTCTCCCACACCCTCCCTCACACCTGCACTCCCGCAGCCCCAGCTCCCATGGACATCTCCTAGGTCTTAGTCATTACTCAGCATGTGTGTTCCAGAGAATGCATGGCAAGTTCAAACAGTATCACATACTAACCTGACCATGATTGCCCACACCCAAGACACAGCCTTCAGTTCTGCTATGAAGGCCTCCCTCCCAACTTCTTTTTTCCTTCCACCTCACCTACTGAGAACCGCATCAGCTCAGTTACCCAGAGCCCACCTCTCCTGCTGCTGCACTTGATGTCCCTTCTCCACTCACAGCCCTCAGTCCTCAGCTCCCACTGCCTGTGGCCCTCTACCCCATGCCCAGTGAGTCTCCCAGATGCCCACTCAGGCCCATAAGCAAGTCAACCAAACTGGATGCAACACACCAGGCCACACAAAGGGTCACAAGAAATCCTGGAGAGTGTTTAAGAAATAAATATGCACCAGCCACAGTCTCTCCTTTTTTAAATTACTCTTTTATCTCAAATTAATTAAAAAGGTGATCTACCAGTCCTCCCCGGTCCATACTCTTTACTATTTTTTCAAGTAGTCTTCATCTTGAACTACTTCTCAGAGTTCCAGATGGTTATGAACTGGTCTCTGAAATATCTCATACCCTAATAGGAAAAAATAAAAGATTTTATATTCCTCATGGACATGACTGTTCCCACTATGAATTTCTCCATGTCAGTTGATGGTGCTTCCATACCTGCTGGTGCTAAATCCAAACCTTCACATCATCTCTGATTCTTACCTCTCCCCCATCCTCAAAATTAGAAAATCCAGGTGGCCACACCTACATCACTGATCCCTAATGCAACTGCTTCTTCCACATCCACAACCACCACTGATCCATAATGCAACTGCTTCTTCCACATCCACAACCACCACTGTGCTCCCGTCACCATCACACTCACCAAGGCCATCACAGCAGCTTCCATTGTAGTCTTCCTACCCCCGTCCTCACACCCGTACTGTGCATCATGCTGCAGTCACAGGAGTCTAATGAGACCTGGGACACATCACCTGCTGTTCTGCTCCAATTACCCCAATGACCCCTCCACCAGCAGAACAGAAACCCAAGTTGTCACAAAGCTGCTCTGGACTTGACTCCTGTCCCACTGTTTCCAGTTCCTATTTTTAAACAATGGACACCTGCCGGGTCCTCAATCAGCTTAGTCTTCACTTGAAGCCTTGGCACGTTCTGGAACCCATGCATGGAAGGACCTATCACCCACAATTCCACTGGATGCCACAATCAGGTGCCACTCATATGACCCTTGACCTGCGCTTAGGATTCTGGGCTTGGTGTCTCTTCACGGTCCCCAGGTCGAAAGTCGCCGCCGAAAAGAATGGCTGGACAGTCCCAGGACCCCACAACCTCAGAGGCCCCGACAGTGTGAGGCCCTGACATCAGCCCCACAGCCCAGCCCCCTGAGCGGCTCTGCACCTGCAGGAACCTGTGGAACTGAAGGTCTGTGGAGGGCCCGGCACCCACCGCCAGGACCCAGGGCTCAGGCCCGAGGTCACGTGACCAGGAGAGGCCTGCACCCCTCAGGGGGTCCTCAGGGCGCACTCCTGCTGGGTGGCTGTGGTCACAGGGTCCTCCCCCCTCCCTGCTGTCCTCTCCCCTGTGGTCGGCTCCTCCTCTGGGCAGTTGGGGGGACGTTAGAGCCGCATCTCAGGCCGCGTCCCTCTGTGTTCACAGCCCCCAGCCCGTCCCCTGAGGAGGAAGGGACCCTCCTCCCGGAGCCGCCGCTCCTCCTCTCTGTCGCCTTTAGACACACACAGGCCCGGCTCTCCCCCTCCCGGCTCAGCCCCCACGGCCTCCCCGGCGGCACCGCAGCCCGTCGCCCCCCCTCCCCCTGCGCCCCCCACGGGCACTCACTGCTCTGGGCGCTGCGGCCTGGGCTGCGGGGCTGAGCGGCGCCGGCCCCGAGGCGGGAGGGCCGATGGGGTGACGCTGAGGGAGCTCTGTCCGCGGAGAGGAGGCGGGGGGCACGGGGACCCCAGTCCCGCCGGTTGGGGGTCAACCCGCCTCAGACAGCCCTGCCCGGCGGGACGCGGCCTCCCACGGCTCCTCCTTCTGGCGATCGGCGCGCTGAAGTCCGTGAGCCGGTGAACAGCTTGAAGTCAAAATGTCCGCCAGGAGGAGAACTCCGGAAGTCCCGCCCTTATCCGAAGCTAGGGCCCTTTATTGCCAGTTGCGTATTCGCATTGCTTTCTGGGTAATGTAGTTTTCTCAACCGCCCAGGAGAGGGCCAGCTTTCCAGTCCAGGAACTTGAGGAACCAGGTGTTGTAGCTGCCAGTGGGGCTGGGGAAGGAGGGGATGGGCCCAGAGGCCTGGTTACCTGGGACAGACTGACGGATCTCCCAGGGGCGGGGGGGACTGGAAGAGTACCCCAAAAAACACATACACAGGGGAAATGAGAGACATGTGTAACCCCATCAACAATAAAAAATACATATTAAGCCAAAACCGGTTTGGCTCAGTGGATAGAGCGTTGACCTGCGGACTGAAAGGTCCCAGGTTCGATTCTGGTCAAGGGCATGTACCTGTGGTTGCAGGCACATCCCCAGTATGGGGTGTGCAGGAGGCAGCTGATCGATGTTTCTCTCTCATCGATGTTTCTAACTCTCTATCCCTTTCCCTTCCTCTTTGTAAAAAACCAATAAAATATATTTTTTAAAAATATCAATAATATATATATAGCTGGAGAGCTTCAGAGCCTGCACCCAGGAGGAGGAGCAGGGAAGTCTGAGGGGCCCTGCAGGTGCTGAAGTCCCCACCCAGGAGCCTTTCACAGTGGGTGGTTCTTCCCCTTTTTAAAGCTTTAAACCTGGAAATCATTACATAAAAAAACAAACAAAAACAAACAAAAAAACCACTAGTCCAGATCCGGTAGGAAAAAATGGCAGCCCTGGGGAAACAAAGAAACAGCCCGCATATGAAAGAAAAGCAGGCATCACCAGACATGGAAGTAAACGAAATGGAGGAATTAATTGACATCTTCAGAACATTTCACCCCAAAGCCACAGAATATACATTCTTCTCAAGTGCACATGGGTCATTTTCAAAGATAGACCAGATGTTGGATCATGGGCAAAGTCTCTTCAAATTCAAGAAGATAAAAATCATGCCAAGGATCCTCTCAGATCACAGTGGCATAAAACTGGAAATCAACTACAATAAAAACAATACAAAAAAAATCAAACACATGAAGACTAAACAACATGCTATTAAACAATGACTGGGTTAACAGAGAGATCAAGGAAGAAATAAAAAACATCATGACAACCAATGACAATGAAAACACAACAATCCAAAATCTATGGGACAAAGCGAAAGGAGTCTTGAGAGGGAAGTTCATAGCTCTACAAGCCTACTGCGAAAATACAAGAAACAATGGTAGTAAATTACCTAACCCTACAACACAAAGAGTTAGAAAGAGAGCAACAAGAAAAGCCCAGTGTAAGCGGAAGGAAGGAAATAATAAAGATCAGAGCAGAGATAAACGACATAGAGACCAAAGAAACAATACAAAAGATCAACAAAACCAAGAGCTGGTTCTTTGAAAGGATAAACAAGATTGATGAATCTGTAGCCAGGCTCACCAAGAAGCGAAGAGAGAAGACCCAAATAAACAAAATTAGAAATGAAAGAGGTGAAATAACAACAGACCCCCCCGAAATACAAAGGATTGTTTCAAAATACTATGAACAACTCTATTCCAACAAACTGGACAACCTGGAGGAAATGGACATATTCCTAGAAAAATATAACCTTCCATAACTCAATCAGGAAGAATCTAAACAGCTCAACAGGCCAGTAACTATGGAAGAAATTGAAGCAATCATCAAAAAGCTTCCGGCAAACAAAAGCCCGGGGCCAGATGGCTTCACAGGAGTTTTACCAAACATTCAAGGAAGAACTAAAACCTATCCTCCTCAGACTATTTCAAAAATTCAAGAGGAAGGAACACTTCCAGGCTCCTTCTATGAAGCCAGCATCACCCTAATACCAAAGCCAGATAAAAACAACACAATGAAAGAGAATTACAGGCCAATACCCCTCATGAACATAGATGCCAAAATCCTCAACAAAATTCTAGCAAATCGGCTCCAGCAGTACATCAGAAAGATCATACACCATGACCAAGTAGGATTTATCCCAGGAATGCAAGGATGGTATAATATCCACAAATCAATAAACGTGATACATCACATAAACAAACTGAGAGATAAAAATCACATAGTCATATCAATTGATGCAGAAAAAAGCATTTTACAAAATCCACCACCCTTTCATGATAAAATCTCTCAACATAGTGGGAATAGAAGGATCATACCTCAACATAATAAAAGCTATATATGATAAACCCACAGCAAACATCATACTCAATGGGCAAAAACTAAAACTATTTCCCCTAAGAACAGGAACAAGACAGGGATGCCCATTCTCACCACTCCTGTTTGACATAGTACTGGAAGTATTAGCCATTGCAATTAGACAAGAAGAAGAAATAAAAGGCATCCAAATTGGAAAAGAAGAAGTAAAGCTGTCCTTATTTGGAGATGACATGATATTGTACATAAAAAACCCGAAAGACTCCATCAAAAAACTAATAGACTTAATAAATGAATTCAGCAATGTAGCAGGATACAAAATTAACGTCAAGAAATCACTTTCTGAGGCAATGGGTGCACTTCATACAGCTCAGCTCCAGTATTTGACAAGAGAGGGGTGGAAATTAGAAGAAACTGGGGTCTAGCTGTGGGAGAGAGAAACCTATGTTTTGAGAATAAAGGAAGGAAGGAAATCACCTCAGGAGAATGGAACAATGTGAAGCTATTACCTACAGATGAGACAAGTGCAAACACTTCCAGCATCACCTCGCAGTACAGAAGTCTCTGAGCCTCATCAAGGAGCCCCCACTCCTCCTGGGAGAAGGCAATGGCCACGTCCTCAAAGTCCATATCCTGTCGTAAGGGAGACAGTTCAGTCCATGATCAGCTTCTCTCCTAGGTTCTACGCTGGTCATACTTCCCACTCTCCATGTCCGTCTGCTCCCTCACTCCCCACATCAGAGAAATAGGAGGCCTTGCATCCACCAGAGTCACTCTCTCCTTATATTCCTACTGGTCCTGTGCCTTCCCACAGCAATAGAGCAGATGCTCAGATTGATTATACCTGACCTCAGCGCCTCACATTTATGCTCAATGCAATGGTTGTCACCAACACAGGGGACAGATAAATGTTGGCCATGAAGAGAGATGTGAGTGATTTGACACTAGTTCAGTGGTGGCAATATTATTGTTGTCCAACACATTCTCCCTCCAAGACCCTGAAAAAACATGTCATCACTCAAAACCCTTTCGATTCCAATCCCAGGGTGCTGAGGCCAACATTTTGCCCTACCTGTTCCACATAATTCTTTGTATCCCACTTCTCTCATACAGCTTCAGTCCCAGAGTCACAACTCAAAGCTAACACATATAGGACATGTAGAGGATGGGTGGTTTTCTAATCACCCTCTTTTCAACATTCTAACTCACCTCCTCTGTAATGTATTTCTCTCTTACCCTTCTCCCCTCCCCAAACCAGTAGATTTTCAAGCCCAGGGGACACTGATGTATGCTATCCCATTCCTATTGATCACTGCATCCGTCTAACAACAGGCAGGTGTGCACCTATATGACACCTAAATTCTGGATCTGGCATGTAACCCCACAACACCTGTCTTTTCAGGAATTATCCTAAAATTCCCCATGTTGTATCATCCAGTTATCACCAGAAATGGACTCAACCTTCATTCCCTCTTTGTCAATGTCAGGGATCTGTGGCCATGAATTCACACGCCCTCTCCAAGAGCACATCACTCCTTCTCCCACACCCTCCCTCACACCTGCACTCCCGTAGCCACAGCTCCCATGGACATCTCCTTGGTTTTAGTCATTTCTCAGCATGTGTGTTCCAGAGAATGCATGACATGTTCAAAGACTATCAAGGACTAACCCAACTCTGAATGCCCACACCCAAGACACAGCCTTCAGTTCTGCTGTGAAGGTCTCCCTCCGAAATAGTTTTTCTTTCCACCTCACCTACTGAGAACCACATCAGCTCAGTTACCCAGAGCCCACCTCTCCCGCTGTTGCACTTGATGTCCCTTCTCCATTCACAGCCCTCAGTCCTCAAGTCCCACTGCCTATGGCCCTCTACCCCATGCCCTGTCAATCTTAGAGATGCCCACTCACGTGAAAAGCAACCCTCCCGGCTCAGTCACCCCCACGGCATCGCAGCTCCTCGCCCACCTTCCCCTTACACCCTGTGCCACCCATGAGGACTCACTGTTCTAGACACTACAACCTCGCATCAGGACCCGAGAGGGCCCAGGCAGGAGGGTTCAATGGGGTGAAGCTGAGTCAATCTGTCAGCAGAGAGGAGTCTGGGAGGCACGGGGACCCAAATCTGCACAAATGCGGATATGATCTGAGAGAGTCCCCTTTCTTTGATAGGGCCGCAATGCAGCTTGACAGGCAGTGTTGGCATTTTCATACGCCAACTGCTTGACTATTAACATGCCAGCCTCTCCATCCACCACTACTTGGCCAACAGCCTGTAACAGCCGAGAGACAAAATCCTGATACTTTTCATCTGGCCCTTGAATAATCTTTGAGAGCTCCTCTGTTTTCTGACCAGAGGTGGGAAGCCTTTTCCAGGCTCTGATCCCAGCCCCATTAATTTGTCCATAAGCTTCCTGGGGGTATTGAATTTGATTATGGGTATCAGCATAGGCTCCTTCTCCTACCAGCATTTCATAAGAAATATTAATCTGGGCTGCTCGATTATGAGCAGCTTGCTCCTTAGCCTTTTCATCATATTCTGATTTCCACAAGAGATAATCTCCTCCTGATAAACAAGCCTTGGCAATAGCTCTCCAATCATTAGGTGGGAGAGCCTCTGAGGCTATAGTTTCCAAGATGGTTAAAGTATAAGGAGAAGTGGGCCCATACTGAGCTCAGGCTGTTTTTAACTCCTTCAGGGTTTCAAAAGGAAGCAGGTCATAAGTACGCTCACGCTGTCCCGTGTTAGGGTTCACCCGTCCCATAACGGGGAAGGCCTGAATGCCCAAATCCTCACCAGCCTTTCGTGCCTCCTGCAAAGCCATCTGGAGAGGGGAGAGTGGAACTGGCGCTGCATAGGCACTACATTAAGCTAGAGGCGGGGCAACATTTTCGGTTTGTAAAATCAGACGTAAATTTACTTTATTTTAAATAAATATACCCACTTTAATTATTTAAATAAATTAGCTAATTAAAATAAGTATTCATAAAAACTTAATTGTACTAGAGAAAAAGCTGTTCCTAAAATATTAACAAAACTTAATTAATAGTTCATCTCATAGTAAAATTACTTAACATACAATAAATCCAAAGCAGTCATATTTCTATACAAAAATTAAAAATAAAAGGTTATCAAGATTACATTAAAAAATTTTATAAAAACCTCATAATACAAAAGAAGAGATTAATAGAATAATATCTTAAAAGAAATATCCTATAAGTAAATTATATCAAGCCTTAATTACTTTAAAATTTTTATTCAAATTTTCATTTATAATACTAATAACAGGACACCCATAAAATCTTATAATATCAAAATAAGCCAAAGGAAAATCATTTAGACAAAAATCAAAAGGATCCCAAATCTAATTTATAGAAAATATTTCTTTTTTTTTTTTAAAGGACAGCTTATTTTTTTTTAATATATTTTATTGATTTTTTACAGAGAGGAAGATAGAGGGATAGAGAGTTAGAAACATCGATGAGAGAGAAACATCGATCAGCTGCCTCTAGCACACCCCCTACTGGGGATGTGCCCGCAACCAAGGTACATGCCCTTGACCGGAATCGAACCTGGGACCCTTGAATCCGCAGGCCGACGCTCTATCCACTGAGCCAAACCGGTTTCGGCAGAAAATATTTCTTTATTAACCTTTGGTCGAGAATATGTTTATATATTTCCAGAAAAGCCCATATAGATTCTTATAACAACGGATCCCAAAGAGGACCTGATAGAACTGTTCCAGCCACAGAGTGGGCAGTAGCCCACGAGAACAAAGGTAAAACAGTCCAGAAATAAATACAGTAAAGATGCCTTGCCATACTAGCAATCAGCAGCTGTACATTGCTACAGGTTGCCCAGGACCAAGGACAAGGAAGGTCAGTATATGTACTTCCAGATCATGTGTACACACCCTTCTACATAAAAGTCAAAATGTTTAATATTTTATATTCTACCGGGAACCCTGGGTTACGGGCTTACTTTATTTCTAACATAGGGAATAGTATTAACTACCACATTAAAAGAATCATTACCTCAAGCATTAACCATTTTTACAAGTAAATCCAATTCTAGAAAGGCTAGATCTACTACAGCAAAAAACAAAGGTCCTTCAAACCCCTTATATTTCAGTAGAAATACAAGCTCTTATTTATGCCTTAATAGTAATAGTACTTATATAGTAAGTATAGCAAAAATTATTAAAACAGCTACTATAGGGCACACTAATTCAAAGGAATTTTTCATTCAATTTTCAGTCTTTAAAATATTATTTGAGAACGACAATTTCCATATTTTATTAGAAGCAATGTTCTCAGTATATTATCCACCTTCCTGTACCAACTTTAGGGGTATATCCCCGAGGATTTAAACCTAATCGAATCTAACAAAGTATCACTCAATTATAGAAAGAACCAATCATACTCTTAATATCATTTACTAAAAAACAGAAAAGGGAGAGACAGATGTTATGAGTCACCTCAACAGAAGCTCAGTCATGCTTTCTAAACTTTAAAAATATTTTGAACTATGATACAGAGGATTGTACAGCAGGTGAAAGGCATCAGGCCTCCTGTACAATAGCCTCCACCAAGTCAACTAGGTGGACGGAAACATAAACCAGAAAAAAGTTATATCAGATTCAGTGATAATGTGGGGAAGAAGTTGTGTTTTATATCTTTCCAGAAGGAGCAATGCAGCCAATTCGGGTACCAGAGCGTTACATGGATCAGCACAATGGACTCAGACAAGCTCCTGTGTCCCTTCACTCAAAAGGACTAAGTACTACCCTAATAACAGCAAAGCAGAGGAAGAAGAAAACTAAAAACTACGCAAGGGACTGAGGTGTCAACATAGAGTCATCTGAAGAAGTTAATGACTGAAGTGCAGCAGATTGTAGAAAAGCAAGAAGTTGAAGCTACTTCTTCAACCATGTTCCTGCTCATGCTAGCATCTGTTAGCTGCCAGTCTTCTGCAAAGTTTTGCACAGCCAAACAAAAGACTCTAAGTAAATATACACCAGGGACACCAGCAGCAAAAGAGACTTTCTTTCATTTAGTAGCTAAAAATGTTAATATGTCCATAGTTTTGATTTCTCTTATTGTTTTGTTATTGTTTAATACCAGAGTTTTTCTCTTAACATTCAAGTTTTGAAAATAATAACATGTATATAGTTTAGTTTTGCATTGGCATTGTTTGCAATTGTTTTAATATTAGTATCTTAAAATTAAATAGAAAAGGGGGATCTGCTGGAGACCAGGTGTAAACTGACACTGTCCTTGCACCTGAAGGGGCTAGCAAACCTGGCCCCCTACCTACACAGTTTTCCCAGGCCTGTTTGGATGGCGGTTATCAGTAGAATGAGAGCAACTCTTTCATGGCTTGCCAAGAAGTCTGTAACTATTTACTGAGAATCTGCCTGATTTACTGTACCAAGAATTTGTCCTTCTACTCTATCTCTCCCTTAGAGATTAAGATGAACAAAGAGTACATTCCTCTTCACAGACCTCTTATTTAGTGTTTTGTGTATAAAAGGTATTAGAGAGTTAATAAACACGCCACAGCTTCTCGAGAGCTCGTGGACCTCCCGAATCCCGCTGTCCTGTCTTTCTTTCTTTTCTCAAATCCCACCTCCCTACCTCAGCCCAGTTCAACCCGTCAGGCTGGACCTGACAATCTCCATGCTGAAAGATCACAACTTTCCTTTCAAATCAGCCCAGGGAGTCAATAGAACGATCAAAATTATAGGTACAAAAGAAAAAAACAAAACAAAACATAAGTATCATAAACCAAAAGAGAGGACACTAAGCAGATTGCAGTAGAGTGACTTAGAAGCTGAAGCAATTCATTACAGCATAATGTGAGAACCATGTTCCTGAAAAAGATCACACTTCGTAGCTGAGAATTGGTGCTCTGGATGACCCCTGGGTCAGTTTCATTTTCTAGTCAGAGATAAAGGAATGAAGATCCTGTCAAGAGCTCAGAGTAATCATAATTTTTTCAAGCACAAGAGACAACATAGAATACATTTCCCCTGAGCATACATGGTGGTGATGGGTGCACACTTTTCAGGTGAGCCAGGTGTCAGAGGTGAAATCTCTTCAGCCACAAATACTCATTGCGATATCAATCCGGTAGTAGGTCTGGGCATGTTAGCTAGTGCAATGGAGGTCCTTCAAGCCTCACACCTGAAACTTATGAGGAATCTAGCAGAGTGTATGTTCTCTTAAAAGGGGTTTATATTCAGATAAATAGGTCCCAAGGAATCACCTTCAGTGATGTTATTCTAAGTGAGAAAAATAACACATTACATGCACAATTAAGGCTTCTCTCCACTGTGAACTCTTTGGTGTTGAGTAAGAGTAGAGCTTCGACTGAATGACTTCCCACAATCTGTACACTCATATGGTTTTTCTCCAGTGTGAATTCTGTGGTGCTTATTTAAGCCAGATATTTCACTGAAGGACTTCCCACATTTACTACACTCATAAGGCTTGTCTCCAGTATGAACTCTGTGGTGGCGAATGAGGATAGACCTATCAATGAAAGCTTTCCCACAATCACCACACTCATATGGCCTCTCTCCAGTATGAACTCTCTTGTGGATATGAAGGTAACTACTGAACCTAAAAGATTTCCCACAATCACTACACTCGTATGGCTTTTCTCCAGTGTGAACTCGCTGATGCTTAATGAGGGTAGAGTTATGACTGAAGGACTTCCCACAATCTGTACACTCATATGGCTTTTCTCCAGTATGAACCCTCTTGTGGATATGAAGGTGAGTATTGGACCTAAAACATTTCCCACAATCACTACACTCATAGGGCTTTTCTCCAGTGTGAATTCTGTGGTGCTTATTTAAGCCAGATCTTTCACTGAAGGACTTCCCACATTCACTACACTCATAAGGCTTGTCTCCAGTGTGAACTCTGTGGTGGAGAATGAGGGTAGACCTATTAATGAAAGCCTTCCCACAATAATCACATGCATATGGCCTCTCTCCAGTATGAACTCTCTTGTGGATATAAAGGTAACTAATGAACCTAAAAGATTTTCCACAATCACTACACTCATATGGCTTTTCTCCAGAATGAACTCTCTGATGTTGAATGAGGCTTGAGCTACGACTGAAGGACTTCCCACAATCTGTACACTCATAAGGCTTCTCTCCAGTATGAACTCTCTTGTGATTAAGGAGGTGAGCATTTCGACTAAAGGATTTTCCACAGTCACTACATTCATACGGCTTTTCTCCAGTGTGAATTTTCTTATGTTGAACTAGGTTAAAGCTACACCTAAAGGACTTCCCACAATTTGTACACTCATATGGCTTCTCTCCAGTATGAACTTTCTTGTGTTTATGAAGTTGACTATTGGACCTAAAAGATTTCCCACAATCACCACACTCGGCGGGCTTTTCTCCAATGTGAACTTTCTGGTGTGTAACCAAGCTCGTTTTGCAGCTAAAAGATTCCTCACATTCACTACACTCACACGGTTTTTCTCTAGTGTCAACTCTGTGGTGCTGAGTGAGGATAGAGCTTTGTCTAAAGAACTTCTCAAAATCAGTACATTCATAGGGATTTTCTCCAGTGTGAATTTTCCTATTTTGATTGAGGTTCATGATGCATCTAAAACATTTTCCACATTTGTTACACTCATAATTCACTTCTCCAGAGCAGACGCCCTGATGTTGATCAACTTTCTGGTTGCTGCTGGCAGCTCTTTCCCATTCATCCCAATGATGGTGACTTTTTCCACTGAGAAATTCCTGTGCAATCTCACTGCTACTATGTGGCTCCTCAGTCTTGAGAGTTGCTGGGTGCTGTGGAAGATCTGAGATGGCAGGAAAGCCTTTCCCAACCTCCCCACTCATTGAAGGCACCCATGCTAAGTGGAAGCTGAACCTGTTCACAAACGAAGCCCTGTCCATAGCTTCTTTCCAGGGCTTCTCTCCACTGGCTTCCCTCTGTTGCTCATGAGAGTTTGCACTGAAACAGAAGCCTCTCACACATGCGTCACTGAAGAAGGCTTTCGGCTCAAAGTCTGCTGCTCGTGACTCAGTCGGGTGCAGGATATCTTTTAACACCGAGAAGCACTTCTTACAGAGATGGGTCCTCTGAGTAGCTGGAGCTGTCTCAGAAGCCCTGACCTGTGACTCTCCTTGTAGAGGTACATTCCGCTCAAAATGTGTTGCCTTATCTTCCATTTTATGCCAACAACCTAAAAACAGAGAATGGTAAAAAAAAAAAAAAAAAGAATATTCACTGTGGTATCAGAGGGAAGATATAATACAAAAGTGTATTCCACATACTACACTGTTTCCATGCAATTGTCTCAACATAAGAGATCTGCAGGAAAGCTTAATAAGAAGTTGCTGTAAAATTATGGGCCTCTGAAGCTAACAATCCAGAAAAGACTTCACCAGAAATATGACAAAAAGATGGCAAACATCACATGGAAGAGAAGCGGAATCTCCCGCTCGCTGTTCTGCTAAGAGTGTCCACCTGTGCTTCTCTGCTGGTGACATGGGATGGCTGTGCAGGAGGATAGTTATGTCTGTTTCCAAGTTAAACTCAATAAACTAGTATCTGGAGTTGGAGGAAGACTTACGCATATTCACTGAGTGGCCAGATGATGATGATCTCTGAATGCATAATAATCTGGCCACTCGGTGTACTTCTCTTGAGTACCTCATTTATTTGATATCAAAGATACTGTAAATTGTGCACCTGATCAGTTTTCCCCTTCGCACTGGCTGATAGAAAGCTCAGGGCAAATAGGTCGTTGATCTCCAGCAAAAGTCTAGAATACTCTTGGTACCCATTTGAGATAAAAATTCATGAGTGGCCAGATTATTATGCATTCAGAGATCATAATAATCTGGCCACTCAGTGTATTTGCCCCTCATAACACAAGTGCAGGACAGTGTTTGTGCACACTGCACAGAGAGCAGTGCAGAGGAACAGGTGATGTAAAAGGCCACAAAAGGTGAAGGTAGCCAACAGTCTGATGAAATGACAAGTCAGCAACTGTCAGGTATGAGAAAGAAAAAGAAGAAATGAGTTGTGGCCAGTGGCACCTGCACCTGCACCTAAACAGTGTTGCCAGGAGCACACTCGTGGTATGATCTGAACACAGCACTGGCACCATACCTTCCCCAGGCGCCACTCACAAGTGCCCAGCCTTCTCTGAGTCCATTGTGCATATTCATCATGAGAGAACACCATGTTCTCATGGTACCTCCTACCATACAAATACCTGGAACCTAAATATTCTGAGTATTCATGAAGGACAACAGAGGTGAACAGCAAGCCCTGGCCCAGAGCACCTTGGCATGTAATAGTATTTGATGGAAGAATATTACAGATAATAACTGACGGACGGCCTTAGGAGAACCGTTCATGGTTCATGTAAGTAAAGACCATAAGGCAGTCACCAAGGACCTTAAGCTCGATGGAAGGGACAAAAGTGGAAGCCATGGATGTGGACATAGTAAACCTCCCAGGAAAAGGAAGAGCAAGGTGAACCTATTGATCTGTCTGTAGAACTCCTGACTCCCTGACACTATCTGCACTTTGGCAGACAATGGGTCCTGGGATGCTCGTGGAGTCCATTCCTCAAGACTCTCCACACAGCTCAGCACTGGCAGCGGCAGCACGGTTGACAAGAAAGTGGGGGAAGTAGCAGAGTCCATGGACTGGCTGTGAGAGACAGAGAGCGACAGGTGGAGAATACAGGAAGAGAGGACATCACCTCAGGACACGAGGAGAGATGCGAAGGGCTTACCGACAGATGAGACCAGTGCAAACACTTCCAGCATCACATCGCAGTACAGAAGTCTCTGAGCCTCATCCAGGAGCTCCCACTCCTCCTGGGAGAAGGCAATGGCCACGTCCTCAAAGTTCATATTCTGGCATATTGGAGACAGTTCAGTCCATGATCAGCTTTTCTCATCATCCTCCCAATTTAGCGCACCCCTCTACTCCCAACATCTGAACATATACCAGGTCTTCAAAGTCAGTCTCTCCTTGTATTCCTATGGATACTGTGCTTCCCCACAACAATAGGCAGATAAGCAGACGGATGATACCTGTGCTCTGGGCCTCACACTGGGTCTGGTCAGTAAGTGGTTGTCAGGAACATAGGGAGGGAGAGTTGTGGGCCATAGAGAGTGTGTGAGGGATTTGACACTGGTCTTATCAGGCATCCCCCTGGCAGTGCCCTGGACTGTCCCTCTGAGACACCAAAGAACATGGCATCACACTTTACCCTTCCAATCTCAATCGAGGGTGCTGAGGCCATCACTTTTCACTACCTGTTCCACACAATTCTTTGAAGCACACTTTCTCTCACATATCTTCATTCCCCGAGGCACAACTTCAAAGATAACACAAATATGCCATGATGAGGATCAGCTGTTTCCGAATCAGCTTCTTTTCCAAAATTCAAATTCACCGCCTCTGTAATGTGTACCTCCCTCACCCTTCCCCTTTCCCATGGCAGTGGCGATTTTCAAGCCCAGGTGACCCTGATATATGCTATCTCTTTCCAATGGATCACTGTATCAGCCCTCAACACCAACAAGCAAGTGTGCACATACATGGCATCTAAGATTTGGACCTAGCATGTAGCATGACAACATCCCTTCCTTCAGCAGTAACCCTAAAATCCCCCCATTGGATATCATACAGACACCACCAGAAAGGGAATCACCCTTCATTCACTTGTATGTCAGTGTCAGTGTGCTGTGGCCATGAATTCACACTCACTCTCCAAGGGCACATCGCTCTTCCTACCACACCTCTCTCACACCTGCACTCCCACCACCACAGCCCTCATAGTCACCTCCTTGGCTTCCTACCCTTTACTCAGAGTGTGGTGCCGAGAACGCTTGGCAAATTCCAACGGAATGCAGAACTAACCCGACACTGACAGCCCACACTGAAAAAGAGCCTGAGTCCTGAGAGGAAGGCTTCCCTCCCTGATTTGTTCCTTCAGCCTTACCTAGTGAGAAGCCATCCGATCTCAGAGATCCAGAGCGCACCTTCCCTGCTGCTGCACTGGATGTCCCTTCAGGAGTCACAGCCTCCCTCATTTAAGTGCCAGCACCTACGGCCCTCTTGGCCACGCCCAGTGGGTCTCACAGATGACCCCCCAGGCCCCTAAGGAAATCCACCAGACTGAGTGAAACACCCTCGGCTCATGGTCACGACAGATTCCTGTTGAGTGTTTAAGAAGTAAATATGCAGCAGCTCCAGTCTCCGCCTGTTTGAATTACTCTTCCTTGTGTCCAATCACAGAATAAAAAGGTGATCTAGCCCTAACCGGTTTGGCTCAGTGGATAGAGCATCAGCCTGCGGACCTGCGGACTGAAAGGTCCCAGGTTCGATTTCGGACAAGGGCATGAACCCTGGTTGCGGGCACATCTCCAGTGAGAGGTGTGCAGGAGGCAGCTGATCGATGTTTCTCTCCCATCGATGTTTCTCTCTATCCCTCTCCCTTACTCTCTGTAAAAAATCAATAGAATATATTTTTTTTTAAAAAGAAGAGCCGAAACCGGTTTGGCTCAGTGGATAGAGCGTCGGTCTTCAGACTGAAAGGTCCCAGGTTCGATTCCGGTCAAGGACAAGTACATTGGTTGCGGGCACATCCCCAGTGGAAGTATGGAGGAGGCAGCTGGTCAATGCTTCTCTCTCATCGATGTTTCTAACTCTCTACCCCTCTCCCTTCCTCTCTGTAAAAAAATCAATAAAATATATATGTTTTAAAAGAAACCCACTTCAAAAATAAATAAATAAAAAACAAACAAATAAATAAAAAGTGATCTACAACTCCTCCCCGTTTCATACACTCCCCGCTACCATTTAACAAAGTCTTCACCCAGAACTGTTCCTCAGAGTACCATGAGTTGCTCTATGAAATATCTCACACTCTAAAGGCCTAATACAAACGATTATGCATCCCCAATTGAACACTGCTCTTTCTACTATGAATTCCTCCATCTCAGTTGATGGTGCTTCCACACCTCCAGCTGGGAAATCCAAACCTCACGTCATCTTTAACTGTTACCTGTGTCTCTCTCTCAACATCATACTTAGAAAATCCTGGTGGACCAACTTTAAAAACAGAACCGGATCCAGCTGCTTGTAGCGCCGCCACGGCCATCATCACGTGCCAGATAACCTCCCACTCCCCAACACTATCACAGCAGTTGGCTTCCCAGTCCTCTTACAACCTCCCTCTCACCCATGTTGTTCATCATGTTGAGGCAACAGGGAGTCTAATGAGACCTGGGTCAGTCACCTGCCTCCACTGCTCCAAACCTCCCATTGCCCCCATCACCTGGAGAAAACTCACCGGCGCTGTCACAAAGCTCCTCTGGACCGGACTACTGTCCCATGGTTTCCAATTGCTCGTTTTTTTAAGAAAATCGACACCTACTGGTTCCTGAATGAGCTCCACCTTCACTCTGAGTCTTTGCACACACAGGACTCTATGCCTGGAAAAACCTCTCACATCCCATTCCACTGGCTGCCAAAAACAGGGACCACTCACATGACACTAGACTTGGACTTAGAATTCTGGGCTTGGTGTCTCATCAAGGTCCCCATGTAAAAAGGCTGAAAGAGTGGCTGGACTGTCCCAGGGCACCCCTATCTCAGAGGCCACAAGAGTGTGAGGCTCTGACATAAGTTCCACAAACCAGTCCCCTAAGCGGTTCTGCGTCTGCAGAAATCTGGGGAAAGAGGAAGGTCTGTTGAGTCTGGTCACCCCCAGGCCAGGTGACCTTGAGATGCCTGCATTTCCTCAGGGCCAGTCCTCAGTGCACACCTTTCTAGTGACCTTACCATTTACAGGACTTCTTTCTGCCCCTAGTGCTGTCCTCTCTCTGCCAGTCTTCTCGTTCTTCCTCTCAGCAGTTCTGGGAAAAGGTTAGAATCCCACCTCAGACAACGTCTCTCTTGTTCACAAGCACCAATGCTGGCACTCCCTGAAAATGAAAGAAAAACTCCTCACGCAAAACTTTCCCTCATCTTTCTTGTTGCTTTAGACATAAAACAGGCCTGGGTTTCCCGAATCCTCCCAGCTCAACCACACCACCGCGTCCTTCCTGGCTGGCATTGCCGCCCGTCACCCTCTTTCACTGTGTCACACCGTCTGTTACCCACCAGAGACTCACCGTTCTGTAAGCTGAGGCCTGGGCTGCAGGACCTGACACTGGAAGGTACATGAGGTGAGCTGAGTGGAACTCTAAGCGGAGGAGTCTGGAAAGCAAGGAGGCTTCAATCCCACCTGCTGTGACTCAACAAGCCTCAGACACACCACTTAGAGCAGGGACACTGCCTCTGATGCCTCGTTGTGGTTTTAAGGCAGAGCACCAGAGCCTGACTGTGGTAACAGAGGAAGGAGGTCGAAATGACCACAGGAGAAAGGTGCTGGACGTCACACCCGAACCAAGGGGCACCTGGGTAATGTGACTCTTCTGGGCCTTCATTGGCTAAACTCAGCCGTCATTGGGCCCATTGCCCTTTGGGTAACGGACTTTTCCAGGCCCCCCAGGTGCCAGTAGGATCCCAGTCACTGACTGGCCATTGCAGTGTTGGTTTTGGGACGCTGAGTGGCACTGGGTAATGACAACTTGAGGTTTTGGTGGCTGTTTTAGGCTTTTGTGGAGTGTTGTCTGCAACTGATCTCTTGTTTGGAGACATTATTTCAGATTCCGAGAAATCCAGAATGCTCCCTGAGGTGAAAAGTATTATTTCATTGATTCCTGAAGACCACAAATCTAAATGAATATATATAGTGATATATGTAGTGATTTTTTTATTTGAATTTTAGAGAAATGAACTGAGATGGAGAAACACCCATCAGCTGCCTCCTGCATGCCCTTAACCCACCACTAATACAACTGAGAGACCTAGTTTGTGCCCTGACCAGGAATTGAACTGGCAACCTTTCTGTGCATGGGAAGATGCTCAACCAACTGTGCCACTCCAGCTGTCAGATTCTTTATATTTAACATAAAAATACCACATAATTAAGAGAAAAAGCAGGCTATAAGAGAATATTCATAATCCCATTCTACTCGTTTCAAAGCAGTATTTGAAGGGTTACATAGGCCAATACGCTGACATTTCCCACATTGTCTGGATGTCTGTGGTCAGTACCCAATGTGAAGCTAAGCAGCTAACAGTTAATGTTTTATTACAGGTGCCAGGCCCGGATTTGATGCTTTACCTGAATTATTATTTCATTTCATCCTCTCTGCAACCTAAGATGGTTTAACCATGTATTTAATGGGGAGGAAACCCAGGCTCAGAAACTCAACGTAAATTGAATTATTGTAGAATTAATAAAGGCAGGGCTGGAAGTCAAACCCATGTGTCTCTAACAACAGAACAGTGGCTTCTATGTTAGGCTCTGCTGCCTCCTAGAGGGTAGAATAGGGGATGCGTACCCACTAAAACAGGCTAGAAGTTACTGTGGGTAACAAACAGGCCCAAACTTTAGTGGCTTAGAGTAAAGAAGGCATCTTTCTCGTTCATAGCACATGAACACCCGGGTTTCCCTGGGACTGGGATAAAGTAGAAGCACCATGTTGGTACCTACTACGTGTTATTAGAAATGGAAAGAAGGATGGCTAGTCTTAGTGTTTCTAGACACTTCTGTAACAGACTTCACTCCCACATTTCATTGGTCAAAATACATCACAGGGCTGCCGCAAACACCAAGGGCTCAGTAGGAGAACCTGACTTACTTGATGGGCCCCATTAAGGCAACTGCATGGAAGCAGCCTCTTTTGGGGCTGAAAGGGGTCCAGGAGTGATGCTCTGAGGAGACATCAGCCCTTTCTCCAAGCCTTTGAACCCGAAAGCCACGCGGGCTGTGGCTTTTCACACACATGGGCCTCTCCATCACCCCGGAAGAGAATGCCTTTGCATTTGCTGGTTTCTAGGGTGCAGAGACACACAAACTCACAGGAAACACACAGGCACCACAAGCACAGAAACACACAGCATCAGAACACCCCAGCATCACATCACAGTTCAGAAGTCTCTGAGCCTCATCAAGCATCCCCCACTCCTCCTGAGAGAAGACAATGGCCACAACCTCCAAGTTCATATCCTGTCATGGAGGGCAAAGCTCAGTCCATGATCGGCTTCTTTCCTAAGATTCCAAGTATGTAATTTCTCTGACCCTCCACATTCATCTACTGCCTCCGCTCCCACACTGGACAAGATAGCAGGCCTTGGTCCCAGGAACGTCACTTGCTTCTTAAATTCCTACTGATATTTTGTGTTCCCACAACAATAAAGGCACCTGAGCAGAGAGAAGATACCTGAGCTCTGGGCCTCACATGTAGGCCACACTGCCTCTTGTCAATAGAGTGGGTGTCGCCGAAACTGGTTTGGCTCAGTGGATAGAGCGTCGGCCTGCGAACTCAGGGGTCCCAGGTTCGATTCCGGTCAAGGGCATGTACCTTGGTTGCGGGCACATCCCCAGTAGGGGGTGTGCGGGAGGCAGCTGATTGATGTTTCTCTCTCATGGATGTTTCTAACGCTCTGTCCCTCTCTCTTCCTCTCTGTAAAAAATCAATAAAATATATTTAAAAAAAAAAAATAGAGTGGGTGTCAAGAACATAGGGTAAGGAGAGACATTGGCCATAAAGGGACTGTGAGTGATTTCACACTGGTTATGTCAGGCAATACCCATACAGTCCCCCGGAAGATCACTCCAAGACACCAAAAACATGGCATCACTCTTACAACCCCAAACCCAAGGTGCTGAGGCCATCACTTTGCACTACCTGATGCACATAGTTCTTTGAATAATAATTCTCTCACACAGCTTCATTCCCACAGGGACAACTTCAAAGATAACACAAATTTTCCGTGGCAAGGACAGCTTGTTTCCTAATCCCTTCTTTTCCAAAATTGAAGTTCATCTCCTCCATAATCTGTTTCTCTTTTCCCCTTCTCCCTTATGCATGCCCGTGGAGATTTTCAAGCCCAGGTCACACTGATGTATGCTATCTCATTCCTACGGATCACTGTGCCAGCCATCACAACAAATGGAAGGTGGGTAGTTACACCACAACACCCCTCTTTTTGGGAAACTAACCTAAAATTCCTCTTATTGTATCAGCCAGATCCCGCCAGAAATGGGTCCACCCTTCATTCACTCTCCTGTCAATGTCAGGGCCCTCTCCACGTGCACATCACTCTCTCCCACACCGCCCTCACTCCTGCACTCCCACAGCCCAGCCCCCCACAGGCATCTCCTTGGCCTCTTCCTCATTACTCAGCAGGTGTGGTCAGGAGAATGCTTGCCAACTTCAAACGGGATCAAGTACTGCCAGACTCTGAGTCCACACTCACAGAGGCAGCCCTGAGACCTTCTATGAAGGCCTCTCTGTATGACTGGTTTTCCCCTCAACCTCACCTATTGACAACCACAATCAGATCTCAGATACCCAGAGCCCACCTGCCCTGGTGCTGCACTTGATGTCCCCTCAGCACTCACAGCCAACATCTCTCCACTTACCCGTCACTCAAGTCCCAGCCCCGGTGGCCCTGTGCACCAAGCCCAGTGAGTCTCACAGGTGACCACTCAAGCCTCTAAGCCAGTGGTTCTCAACCTTACCTAACGCCGCGACCCTTTAATACAGTTCCTCATATTGTGGTGACCCCCAACCATAAAATTATTTTCCTTGCTACTTCATAGCTGTAATTTTGCTACTGTTATGAATCATAATGTAAATATCTATGTTTTCCGATGGTCTTAGGCGACCCCTGTAAAAGGGTCCTTCGACCCCCAAAGAGGACGTGACCCACAGGTTGAGAACCGCTGCTCTTAACTAACCCACAAGACTGACTGCAACCCCCAGATCACACCAAGGGTCACAGCAAAACCCTGGTGAGTGTTTAGAGGCGTAACTATATACCAGCCCTAGTCTCCTCTTGTTGGATTTACTCTTCAGCCTCCAATTCATCTCATGTCCACTCATCTTTTAAAGGCCTTGGCCACTGGGAAACCACTATCTCTCCTCAACACACTACATGACCATGTCTGTCCCTTTGCTGTGTTGTGACACCCACCTCCCACAACAGGGGCCCCAAAAGAAACCAGTCCTCAGGGTCACACTGATCCTCTGAGCTGACCATGATTCCCTGTATTAAAGTGATTCACAGTCCTGGCTCATGTGTCTCAGTTGATTGAGCATCAACCCATGCACTGAGAGGTCGCAGATACATACCAGTCCCAGTCAAGTCCCCTGCCTGGGGATGGGACTGGATTCCCGTAGCGGTCATGCAGGAGGGAACTGATTCTTGTTTCTTCTCATGGATGTTTGTCTGTCTCTCTCCCTCTCCTTTCCTTTCCACATTTAAAATCAGAATAAAAGTATATATAGATATATTTTTATTTTTTTTAATTTTATTATTTTTAAACTTTTTTTTTTTATTGATTTCATAAAGAAAAGGAGAGGAAGAGTTAGAAACATCAATGATGAGAATCATTGATCAAATGCCTCCTGAAAGCCTCTACTGTGGGTTGAGCCCCCAACCCGGGCATGTGCCCTTGACCAGAATCAAACCTGGGACCCTTCAGTCTTTAGGCCGATGCTTTAGCCACTGTGTCAAACCAGCTAGGGCCAAAAAATAGATAGATAGATATAGATATAGGTATAGATATAGATATATAGATATATAGATATTTATTAAGTACACCTCCCAGTTGCTGAGCCAGCTCAGTCACCACCCCAAGCCTTTGCACATCCTGGTACCTTCTCCTGGGAGGACCTCCCACATCTCACTCCACCCGTTCCCAAAACCAGAATCCACTTCCTAAGCCCTAGTCGTGGCCTCAGGACTCGGGGCTGAGTGTCTGCCGGTCCCGGGGCAGGAGGAGGGGCTGGACAGTCCCAGGACCCCCTACCTCAGAGGCCCCGATAGTGTGAGGCCCTGACATCAGCCCCACAGACCAGCCCCCTGAGCGGCTCTGCACCTGCAGGAACCTGTGGAACTGAAGGTCTGTGGAGGGCCCGGCACCCACCGCCAGGACCCGGGGCTCAGGCTGCTCAGGGCCCTGGCCCAGCCCCGGGCCGGGTGATGCCCGCATCCCTCGGGGCTCCATGTCCCTCTGTGTTCACAGCCCCCAGCCCGTCCCCTGAGGAGGAAGGGACCCTCCTCCCGGAGCCGCCGCTCCTCCTCTCTGTCGCCTTTAGACACACACAGGCCTGGCTCTCCCCTCCCGGCTCAGCCCCCACGGCCTCCCCGGCGGCACCGCAGCCCGTCGCCCTCCCCCTCCCCCTGCGCCCCCCACGGGCACTCACTGCTCTGGGCGCTGCGGCCTGGGCTGCGGGGCTGAGCGGCGCCGGCCCCGAGGCGGGAGGGCCGATGGGGTGACGCTGAGGGAGCTCTGTCCGCGGAGAGGAGGCGGGGGGCACGGGGACCCCAGTCCCGCCGGTTGGGGGTCAGTCCGCCTCAGACAGCCCTGCCCGGCGGGACGCGGCCTCCCACGGCTCCTCCTTCTGGCGATCGGCGCGCTGAAGCCCGTGAGGCGAGAACAAACAGCTCCAAAAGTTAAAATGTCAGCCACGAGGAAGTCCCGCCCTAACCTGATGCGGAGGCCCTCTATTGCCACTTGCGTAAGCGCATTGCTTTCTGGGTAATGTAGTTTTCTCAGCCGCCCAGGCGAGGGCCAGCTTTCCAGCCCAGGAACTTGAGGAACCAGGTGTTGTAGCTGCCAGTGGGGCTGGGGAAGGAGGGGATGGGACCAGGGGCCTGGTTACCCGGGACAGACTGACGGATCTCCCAGGGGAGGGGGGAGACTGGGAGAGTACCCAAAAAAAACATATACATGGGGTAAATGGGAGACATCTGTAACATCAACAATAAAAAATACATATTTTAAAAAATATTTCAAAAGAAGATAGCCCAGCCGAAACCGGTTTGGCTCAGTGGATAGAGCGTCGGCCTGGGGACTGAAGTGTCCCAAGTTCGATTCCGGTCAAGGGCACGTACCATGGTTGGGGACACATCCCCAGTAGGGAGTATGCAGGGGGCAGCTGATAGATGTTTCTGACTCTCTGTCCCTCTCTCTTCCTCTCTGTAAAAAATTAATAAAAATATTTTTTTTAAAAAAGGAAGAAGAACAAGATGATAGCCCAGCTGGTGAGGCTGGGTGGTTGAGCGTGAACCTATGATCCAGGAGGTCAGGATTCCATTCCTGGTCATAGCACAGACGTGGGTTAGGGGTGCAATTCCCAGTGTGGAGTGGACTTGCAGGAGGCAGGTATTTAGTGATTCTCTCTCATTATTGATGTTTCTTTTTCTTTCTCTTCCTCTCTAAAATATATATAATATATATATAGCTCATGGACACAGATTATAATGTGGTGAGCTCCTACAAGCAATGGGGGCAGAGTAGAGGGAGGCAAAGGGGGAGCAGGGAAGAGGGAAATGGGGGGCATCTGTAATTGCTTCAAAAATTGAAAACAGCCGAGGCCGGTTTGGCAAAGTGGATAGAGCGTCGGCTTGCGGACTGGAGGGTCCCAGGTTCGATTCTGGTCAGGGGCATGTGCCTTGGTTGCGGGCACATCCCTGGTGGGGGGTGTGCAGGGGGCAGCTGGTCGATGTTTCTCTCTCGTCGATGTTTCTAACTCTCTATCCCTCTCCCTTCCTCTCTGTAAAAAATCAATAAAATATATATATATATATATTTTTTTTTTAAAGGTATTGGTGCCTTTATTTATTTATTTTTTAAATATATTTTATTGATTTTTTACAGAAAGGAAGAGAGAGGGATAGAGAGTTAGAAACATCGATGAGAGAGAAACATCGATCAGCTGTCTCTTGCACACCCCCCACTGGGGATGTGCCCGCAACCAAGGTACATGCCCTTGACCGGAATCGAACCTGGGACCCTTGAGTCCACAGGCCGACGCTCTATCCACTGAGCCAAACCGGTTTCGGCTAAAATATATTTTTTAAAAAAATTGAAAACAACAGTGCACCCAGCAGGTGTGGCTCAATGGGTGGCAGTGGACCCATGAATGAAGAGATCACTGGTTCGATTCCTGGTAGGGCACATGCCCAGGTTGGGGGCTTGATCCCAGTAGGGGGCAGGCAGGAGGGAGCTGATCAATGATTCTCATCTTTGATGTTTCTCCCTCTCCCTCTCTCTCTAGAAAATCAACAAAAACATTTTTAGAAAACGAATAGTGTTAGATTGAATTGACTCGCTCTAGCCCGTTTGGCTCAGTGGATAGAGCATTGGCCTTTGGACTGAAGGGTCCCAGGTTTGATTCTGGTCAAGGGCACGTTTGCCGGTTGCAAGCTTGACCCCACGCCCTGGTGAGGGTGAGTGTGGGAGGCAATCAGCTGATGTCTGTCTCTCACATGGATCTTTTTTAAGTATATTTTTACTGATTTCAGAGAGGGAGAGAGAGATAGAAACAAGATGATGAGAATCCTTAATCAGCTGCTTCCTGCACCCTCCCTACTGGGGATCAAGCCCGTAATCAGGGCATTTACCCTTGATTGGAATTGAACCCAGCACCCTTCCTTCCTCAGGCAGGCTCTCTATCCACTGAGCCATACTGGTTAGGGGTCACATGGATGTTTTTAAAAAAAGAAATGATTGGAAAAAAAGACTGAATTGACTCAACACCACCAAAGTGAGTGTGGGCCATCACGTTTTCTCCCAACGCTTGTAAGGAAAGTCAGGCCTTGGTCTGCCTGTATAGAGGGTGTCCCAGGCATAACTGTGGGAACAGGAAGCAGCCTGGACCAGGTTGGCCTGTAACGTCTGTTCTTGATTTCATGCAGAAAAGATTTCACCACATGAGTTCAGGAGACGTTGAAGGTATGTTTGTTGAAGCCGGGGATAATGGGGAGGAATGTAGGCCCTAGGATCGAACAAGCAACAGCAGACTCCGGGGGGCTCCTCTGGCTCTAGGAACATGTGGGAAATGACGGAGCCAAAGCGGGGCTGCTCTGAGCTCAGTGGACCTTGAGCGCTCAGCCTGGGATGAGCTGCTGCAACTCACTGCTGCCCTGGTTCCAGGTCGGGTGGGACCCTTAAAAGTTTAGAAGAGCCAGGCTGGTGTGGTTCAGTGTCAACCTATGAACCTGGAAGTCAGAGTTCGATTCCAACTCGGGTCGCGTGCCAGGGTTGTGGGCTCAATCCCCATTGTGGGGTGTGCAGGAGGCAGCCCACCAGTGATTCTGTCACCATTTATGTTTCCATCTCTCCCTCTTCCTTCCTCTATGACAGCGGTTCTCAACCTGTGGGTCGTGACCCCTTTGGGGGTCGATCGACCCATTCACAGGGGTCGCCTAAGACATCCTGCATATCAGATATTTACATTACGATTCATAACAGTAGCAAAATTAGTTATGAAATAGCAACGAAAATAATTTTATGGTTGGGGGTCACCACAACATGAGGAACTGTATTAAAGGGTCTCGGCATTAGGAAGGTTGAGAACCACTGCTCTATGAAATCATTAAAAAATATATTTTTATTTTTTTTTTAAATCAATTATAAAGTTTTAAAAAATGTTTAAAACTTGCCACTTCTGGACTATTTTATTATGAACTAGAGGCCCAGTGCATGAAATTTGTGCACTGAGGGAGGTGTCCCTCAGCCTTTCCTGCGCCCTCTCACAGTCTGGGACCCTTTGTGGATGTCCTACTGCCCGTAGGCGGACATCCCTCTCACAGTCCGGGACCCTCACTCCTTAGCGCGTGGCTCATCGCTCTCCTCAGCGCTGCTGCGGAGGCAGGAGAGGCGTCTGCCACAGCCACTGCGCTTGCCAGCCGTGAGCCTGGCGTTTGGTTTGCCAGCTGAATCCTCGGGGGCGGGAACGGGGCATCCAGAATGCAGCTAATCAGTGACTCTCTCCACCATTGATGTTTCCATCTGTCCTTTTCTCTTTCTCTCTCAAAATATAAATTTTTTAAAAAGAAATCTATAATAATAAAAGCATCATGTCCTAATTAGACCGGACATCCTTCCAGACGAAACAGGGGCTGCGAGGGAAGCCTGGGTCCTGGGTGCCAGAGGGAAGCTGGTACCGGCAGCCAGGGGAAGGAAGGCCTACTCTTACATGAATTTCGTGCATTGGAGCGCTAGTGTATACATATATGCATAGCCCCTGGACACAGACAAAAGGTGGTGAGGGCCTAGAAGTGGTGGTGGAAGGTAGACAGAGGTAAAGGGGGAGCAGAGGAATGGGAGGAAATCCGTTCTAGTCAACAATATAAAAAAATGTGTCAGCCAAAACCGGTTTGGCTCAGTGGATACAGCGTCGGCCTGCGGACTGGGGGGGGGGGTCCCAGGTTCGATTCTGGTTGGGGGCACGTTGCAGGCACATTCCCGGTGGGAGGTGTGCAGGAGGCAGCTGATCGATGTTTCTCTCTCATCGATGTTTCTAACTCTCTATCCCTCTCCCTTCCTCTCTGTAAAAAATCATTAAATATATATATATTTTTAAAAATGTGTTAAAATTTAATTGACCCAACAACACCAAAGTGAGTGTGGGCCATCACTTTTTCTCCCAACCCTTGTAAGCAAAGCCATGCCTTGGTCCGTCTGTATAGAGGGTGTCCCGGGCATCACTGTGTTCGGGAACAGGAAGCAGCCTGGAGGGTCTGAGTTCTTGACTTCATGCTGAAAAGATCTCACAACGGGAGTTCAGAGGGTTCCCGGGCAGGTGTATTGACGCAGGAGACAATGAAAACAAAGGCAGGCCCGAGGAAGGACACGCAACAGCAGAGCGGGGCTCCCGTGGCTCCGGGAACGTGTGGGAAATAAGGCAGCCAGAGCGGGGCCGCGGTCAGCTCTCCGGACGATCAGAGGAAAGGGGGCCTTGAGGGCAGGTCCAGGGGCTCAGCCCGGGATGAATCGCTGCTGCTCAGCGCTGCCCTGGCTGCAGGTCGGGTGGGGACCCTGACAAGCTTAGGAGAGCCCGGCTGGAGTGGCTCAGTGGTTGAGCATCGACCTATGAACCAGGAGGTCACAGTTCGATTCCCCGTCAGAACACAGGCCCAGGTCGTGTGCGCTATCCCCATTGCGTGGCGTGCAAGAGGCAGCTGATCTATGATTCTCTCTCATCACTGATGTTTCTCTCTCTCTCCCTCTCCCTTCCTCTCCGAAATCAATAAAAATGTATTTTTAAAAATAAAGAAAATAGAGAGGAACCAAGATGGCGGCATAAACACCTGAACTCGCTGCTGCGCACAACCACATCAAAACTACAACTAAAAGACAAAACGGACGTCATCCAGAACCGCAGGAAGGCTGGCTGAGTGGAAGTTATACAAATAGAAGGAAAGAGAAAAGCACGCGGAGACTGGGAGGTGTGGAGGGGCGTTAGTGAAGTGCGGAGGTGCGGAGGCACACGTGAAAAGGGGGCTGGCCCAGAGGCGGGCGGGCATCCCAGCCAAGGACCTTGGAGAGTGTTGGTGTTGAGGCCCCACAAGTGGTGCTGGAGGAGGAGGTGGGCCCGGAGGTCTGCTTACCTGGTCCACACTGACAGATCTCTGAGGGGAGGGGCAAGGGAGGCCTGGAAGAGATCCATCGAAGATTATATATACCTGGGGAAAGGGAGACTGTAATACTACCAACAATAAAAAATAAATATTTTAAAAAAATTTTTTCCAATACTATAGCCCAGTTGGTGTGGCTCAGTGGTTGACCATCGACCTATGAACCAGTAGGTTATGGTGCAATTCATGGTCAGGGCACATACATGGGTTGCAGGCCCATTCCCAGGGAGAGGGGAGGTACAGGAAGCAGCCTATCAGTGATTCTCTCTCATCATTGATGTTTCTATATCTTTCTCTCCCTCTCTGAAATCACTACAATATTTTTTTCAAATGTATGGTGTGTTTTTTAAAATATATTTTATTGATTTTTTACAGAGAGGAAGGGAGAGGAACAGAGAGAAACATCAATGAGAAACATTGATCAGCCGCCTCCTGCATACCCCCCACCGGGGATGTGCCCGCAACCAGTACACATGCCCCTGACCGGAATCGAACCCGGGACCCTCCAGTCCGCAGGCCAACGCTCTATCCACTGAGCCAAACCGGTTTCGGCCAAATGTATGTTTTAATCAATTATACTTAAAACAAAGTTTTAAATAATGTTTAAAACTTGCCCCTTCCCAATTGTTTTACTAGTTTATAATGAATGTTCTTGAGTATATTTGTTCCTACTCTATCAGTATGCTGAAAATCATGTGCTACTGAATTATTTTATCCTGCACATGTTCAGTGCCATCAATTTGGCACTTTGAAACTGACAATGATGACAGAATTTACACCAGGGAAATTGACAAATACCTGGACTTCACTTATTGTTCTAATGAATGCATAAGCTTAGAAAAGAATGGAGGAGAATGTTAGCAATGCAGATTAACCTAAAAGTGTATATTTTTTTAAAAAAATATTTTATTGATTTTTTACAGAGAGGAAGGGAGAGGGATAGAGTTAGAAACATCGATGGGAGAGAAACATCGATCAGCTGCCTCCTGCACACCCCCTACTGGGGATGTGCCCGCAACCAAGGTACATGCCCTTGACTGGAATCGAACCCGGGACCCTTCAGTCCGCAGGCCGACGCTCTATCCACTGAGCCAAACCGGACAGGGCTAAAAGTGTATCTTATAATGAAATGCTGAAAGGTCTTCTTTAAGAAGAGGAAGAAGAAAAAGGTAAAGATAAAAATTATGAACAACAAATACATATCTATCAACAAGTGAATCTAAAAATCAAGTGAATTTAAAATCTGATGAACAGCCGAAACCGGTTTGGATCAGTGGATAGAGCGTCAGCCTGCAGACTGAAAGGTCCCGGGTTCGATTCCGGTCAAGGGCATGTACCTTGGTTGCGGGCACATCCCCAGTAGGAGGTGTGCAGGAGGCAGCTGATCGATGTTTCTCTCTCATCGATGTTTCTAACTTCCTATCTCTCTCCCTTCCTCTCTGTAAAAAAAATCAATAAAATATATATTTTTAAAAATCTGATGAACAGAATAAACTGGTGAATATAATAGAATCAGGGGCATAGAAAGGGAGTGGACTGAAAATTCTCAGGGGGAAAGGGGTGTCGGGAAGAGACTGGACAAGAATCGTACACCTATGGATGAGGACAGTGCGGGGAAGGTAAGGGCAGAGGGTGGGGTGGGAACTGGGTGGAGGGGAGCTATGGGGGGAAAAGAGGAACAATTATAATAATCTGAACAATAAAGATTTATTAAATTTTTAAAAAAAAAAGTGTATCTTGCAAGTGGGATTTAATGGCCTTTAGGATTAAATTTGTGAAAACCATGCCCAGCCAGTGTGGCTCAGCTGTTGAGCATCACACCGGGACCAAGAGGTGGTTGGTCTGAATCCTGCTCAGGGCACAGGCCTGGGTTGCGAGCTCCATCTGCAGTGTGGGTTGTGCAGAGGGCAGCCAATGGCGGTGTTCCTCTCACTCTTCGATGTTTCTATCAATCTTCCTTCCTCCCTCCAAACGCAATAAAAACAGATTTTAAAATGAATACACAGGGAGCCGCTGTGAAAGCTGCAGCTCTGTGGTGCGGCCAGGCCACGGCGCTGGCCCTGCGGGGGGGCACTCAGTGGCTTGGCCTTGTCCTGCTCTTCGCTCTGCTCACCGCCGGTGCAGCCTCACTCACCTGGGATCTCCGGGGGCCCCCTGACAGGCTGGCCAATCTGCCGGCACCCACAGGGCAACCTCTGGGCCACTGGTCACTTCACGGGCAAGAAGAGTCTAGAGCCGCCCAGCTCATCCCTACTAGAGACCGCTCCCCACGTCCCTCTGGGGGACCAGAGACTGCAGATGAGGCATCATCCGCTCAGGACCCTCCTGCTGCAGCAGCTCTGGGCACGAGCCCCAGCGGCCCAGCACCTCACGCCCAGCACGGGAGGCCGCTGGTGCACGTGCTGCAGAAGTGCTGCCGTGAATGAGGCAGGCACAACGGGGCTTGGCCTGTGCGCACCCCGGGAAGGTGCTGAGGGGGACCTAGTAGTGGCCCCATCTGGATGGAAGTTCGGGGCTCAACTCCCTGTTAACCCATTACTGTGGTTTCTCATTGGGTCACCAGGAATATCACCGGTGCAGACACAAATTATGTCTCCGCTGTAGTTTTTGCTTCCCTGTTGAACTGAATAAAACCTGCTTTTTACAAAATAAACGAATTAATAAATTCATAAATTAATTTGTGGAAAACAATTGTGCTTCCAGTATTCAAAACCTATGGTTCCATATGGCAAAGAATTCATTGAACTTCAAACTAGATGCTACACAGGATCCCTTTAGCTGAAAATAATAAATTTATTTAAACAATTTGAAAAGATTCTGAGCTGACATTTTAATAAAAGAGATAAAGACAGTGTAAATAAATGCACGAGAAAACACCATAAAAATTTCTTAGCTAAATAGAATTAAAACCAAAGTGAGTTAACCCTTGATTCATTCCTGGGGCTACTATTTGGAAAGGTTAACCACTGCATGTGCTGGCAGGGTAGCAGAAAAACTGGAATTTTTACATACTGTGAGTTAGTGGGAAGGCAAAGAGGATGACTCTTCTGGGTCAGTTCCGCATATTTTAAATGTAAAACATCCACCTACATGGAAACAGTTTGAGTAGCAAAACGTACCTTTATATAGAGAACTGAAGGAAATATTCTCAGCAGATTTATCTATAATACCCCGAACCTGGAAAGAAGCAAAACCATAGACAGACCAATAGATAAAGTGGTATCTACAGAACACAGTACTACTAGGCAATGAAAACTCTACCCTCATGAACATTACTGTTGGATCACAAAATAACTGTGTAGCAGGGAGGAAACCAGTATTTGTTAAAGACTATACACCTTCTAGTGCTTATGAAATTATGAAAAATATGAACTATTCTATTGTAAAGGGAGGAAATCCATGCCTTCAGGGAGGGTCAAGAAAGGCAGAAAGTGAGAGTATAAAAGGGCAGTAGGAACATACAGGATGTGGCAAAAGTAGGTGTAGAGTTGTTGGTGTGGAAATTAATAATTAATAAATAGCCCTAACCAGTTTGGCTCAGTGGATAGAGCGTCGGCCTGCGGACGCAAGGGTCCCAGGTTCGATTCCGGTCAAGGGCATGTGCCTTGGTTGTGGGCACATCCCCAGTGGGGAGTGTGCAAGAGGCAGCTGATCGATGTTTCTCTCTCATCGATGTTTCTAACTCTCTATCCCTTTCCCTTCCTTTCTGTAAAAAATCAATAAAGTATGTATTTAAAAAAATAATAATAATAATTAATAAATAATACAGGAAGATCCTCCCCTGCCAGTGTGCCTCAGTTGGTTGGGCATCATCACTTGCCCTGTAAAGTCTCAGGTTCCATTGCTGCCTGGGTGCCCTGTAGGTGGCGTGCAGGAGGCAGCAGTTAGCTGCATGTTTTCCATATCGCCATTTCTCATTCTCGGTCTCCCTCCCTATCTTTCAAAAAAGTCAGTAAGTTATTAGAAAATACTTACATTGCCCTAACCCAGTGGTCGGCAAACTGCGGCGAGCTGCGGTTTGCCGCTCTGTTGACTGAGTTTGCCGACCACTGCCCTAACCTGTATGTGGGTGAGAGAGACGTTTATTTCACAAGTGATGGGTTTACAGCTTGATCCCTGTGTCCAAGCTCACAAAATAGTACACATGAGAAAAGTGCATGTTGTTACTTTTCAGTTATAAAGATACTGAAATAAAGCCTTAAAATACTTTCAAATAAAGACCTAGAGCAGGGGTCCTCAAACTTTTTAAACAGGGGGCCAGTTCACTGTCCCTCAGACCTTTGGAGGGCTGGACTATAGTTTAAAAAAACTATGAACAAATTCCTATGCACACTGCACATATCTTATTTTGAAGTAAAAAAACAAAACGGCAAAAACACCCGCGGGCCGTAGTTTGAGGACGCCTGACATAGAGATTCCTGTCTTGTTAGAAAATTAAAATGTCAACCCTATATGGGCTCTACCATCTCCTTCCTAATTTCCCGAGAGGACCAGCCTTGCCTCAGTGGCAACAAATATTGGCAAGCAGTGAAGACTACTGCCATCTGAACCAACAGGAATCACAAAGGTCACATCATGTTACTGATTACAGGCTTATCCTGCCTCTAGCTCTGAGGTCTTGCCTGCTGAGCAAACCCTGAGGTGAACACCCTAGATGGGCGAGGGGAATCCAAACAACCATTACATTATTTTTCCTGCCAATTATTTCAGCCACAGGAGACAGTGATGCAGGTCCTGAGACGTCTGTACACAGAGAGCACACAAGCCACAGCCCACGACCATTTGTGGATAACGCTGAGAAGAGGCACGTTTCATCTAATTTACTCGTCTTACTCACTTTGAACACAGTGTTTCTGTCCTATTTGTGGTTCAATCTAACTCTTCCTCTTACAACAAATGACACCAGCCTATGAAATTTTATACATTATGGCACATGGCTGCTTTACAGTATGTGGGTAAGAATTCCCCAAAACATTGCTGAGAATTATGTAATAAATGCTGAAAACAGAGAATACAATTCATATTGTTCACAGCAGCACAACAAAGGCCTCCTTTTCTGGGTGACCATGACATCACCAATAACAGAGGCACCAGCTGCAAATTAGAACCACAAAGTCATGAAGACTTTCTCTCAAGAGCCAATACTGGACAAAGAGCGCTGATCTGAAATCATGCTGTGATTTCCCAAGCACAAAAGGTTTGGGACCCCACCATATCTGTTCACCTGTCCATGCTGACAGAGCACTACTTTCAATCATCCCAGGGAATTAAAAGAACCAACAAAATTAAAGGTAGAAAAGAAAAAAACCCTTTACAAAAAGATCATAAACCAGAGCAGAGGACAGCAAGAGGTTTGCCAGCTGGTGAACTGGAGCCTGAAACACTTCATCATGGTATAATGTGAGACCCACATGTCCCTGAAAAAGGCAGCACTGCTTAGCTGAGGACGGAGGCTCTGGACGAAACCTGGGTCAGGTCAATTCTCTAATCAGAGAGTAAGGAATGAAGATCCTGCCAGGAGCTCAAAGAATTCATAAATTTCTCAAGCAGAAGAAGTAACACAGAATTCCTTCTCCGTGAGCACACAGGGGTGGTGACTGATGCACACTGTTCAGGTGAGCCAGGTGGTGGGGAGGTCATTTCAGGCACAAATCCTCGCAGTGACATCAATGAGGTGGAGTCCATGGAAGTTAGCAAGTGCAATGCAGCTCCTTCAAGCCTCACTTGTACCTCAAAGTTATGAGGAATTTCCCACAGAGTATGTTCAGATAAGAGGGGTTTACATTCAGGTAAATGGATTTAAGTCTCCGTCAGTGTTGTAGTGTGAGAAAGATAAAACATCCCCTGCACAGTTAAGGTTTTTCTCCAGTGTGGACTCTCAGATGTCTAACAAGGCTAGGTTTGTAGCGAAAACATTTCCCACATTCACTACATTCATATGAGTTTTCTCTGGTATGAATTCTGTGATGTTGAATAAGGTTACAGTCTCATCTAAAGAATTCCCACAATCAATACACTCATACGACTTTTCTCCAGTATGATCTATGCGGTGCTGAATTAGGGTTTCCTTTAGTATAAATAACATCCCACAATCACTGCATTCAAAAGCTTTTCACCACTGTGAATTCTCTGTGTACAAAGGTGAGAGCTTGGCCTGAAGGACTTTCCACAATCACTACACTCATATTGGGTTTTCTCCAGTGTGAACGATGTGGTTTGAAATGAGGTCGGACATTGGTTCAAAGGACTTCCAACAATCAGTACACTCATAGGGCTTTTCTCTAGTGTGAGTTCTGTGGTGCTCCATGAGTGTAGGTCTATGTCTAAAGGACTTTCCACACTCACTACACTCATACGGCTTTTCTCCGGTGTGAACTCTGTAGTGACGAGAGAGGGTAGACTTTCGTCTAAAGAACTTTCCACAATCACTGCATTCAAAAGGTTTTTCACCAGTGTGAATTCTCTTGTGTTCAGAGAGGTCACTGCTTCTCCTGAAGGACTTCCCACAATTAGTACACTCATAGGGTTTTTCCCCAGTGTGAACTCTCTTGTGGTTAAGGAGTGTATTATTGCTCCTAAAAGATCTCCCACAATCAGTACACTCATAGGGTTTTTCTCCAGTGTGAACTCTCTTGTGGTTAAGGAGCTTACTATTTCTCCTAAAAGATTTCCCACAATCAGTACACTCATAGGGTTTTTCTCCAGTGTGAACACGTTGGTGTTCAATGAGCTGAGAGCTTTGCCTGAAGGACTTTCTGCAATCACTACACTCATATGGCTTTTCTCCAGTGTGAACTCTGAGGTGCAAACTGAGGTCAGACCTTTGTCCAAAGGACTTTCCACAATCAGTACACTCATAGGGCTTTTCTCCAGTGTGAATTCTTCCATGTCGAATGAGATGAAAGATTCGTTTAAAAACCTTCCCACAGTTGTCACACTCATATTTCACTTCTCCAGAGCTGGCACCCTGATGCTGAACAAATTTCCGGTTGTGGCTGCCTAATTTTTCATAGTTACAAGTCTGGTAAAGACTTTTTCCACTAAGATATTCCTGCGAAATCTCCCTGCCACTGTGTGGCTCCTCAGTGTTGAGAGGGGCCTGGTGCTGGAGAAGTTCTGAGATGGCTGGGAAGTCTTCCCCAACCTCCCTTCTGGTTGAAGGCAGCCCTGATAAGGAGAAGCTGCACCTGGTCACAAACGAGGCCCTGTCCACAGCTCCTTTCCAGGGCTTCTCTCCACTGGCTTCCCTGTGCTGCTGGTGAGGATTTGCACTGAAACAGAAGTCTCTCACACATGCGTCACTGAAGAAGTGTTTCTGCTCAAAGTCTGCCGCTGGCGACTCAGTCGGGTGCAGAATATCTTTGAACACAGAGACACACTGCTTACACAGATGGGTCCTCTGAGATGCTGGAGCTGTCTCACAAGCCCTGACCTGTGACTCCCCTTGTACAGATACGGTCTTCTCAGGACAGACCTCCTCCTCATCCGTTTTATGCCAACAACCTGAAATCAGAGAAATGAGGAGGAAATTAATGTTGACTGTGGTGACAGGGGAAGTCCCATTGCTAAAGTGTTTTGCACATAATACATGGGTTCTATGCAATTGTCTGAATATAAGAGATGTGTAAGAAGGATATAAGAAGATCCTAGAAAGTCTGAACCTCTGAAGGTCAAAAATAGAGAAGACCTCACCAGAAACATGACACACACATGACAAGGATCATAGAAGAGAAAATGCATCTCCAATTCAGTCTTCTACTAACAGTGCTCAGCAGGGCTGGTCTGCTGATGACAGGGGCAAGCTGTGAGGAAGGTTGGTTATGTCTTTTTTTTTTTTTTTAAATAAATCTTTATTGTTCAGATTATTACAATTGTTTCTCCTTTTTTCCCCCCATATCTCCCCATCACCCGGTTCCCTCCCCCCCATTGTCCTTATCCATGGGTGTATGATTTTTGTCCAGTCTCTTCCCATACCCCCCACACAGACACCCCTTTCCCCCTGAGAATTATCAGTCCACTCCCATTCTATGCCTCTGATTCTATTATGTTCACCAGTTTATTCTGTTCCTCAGATTTTTAATTCACTTGATTTTTAGAATCACTTGTTGATAGATATTTGTTGTTCATAATTTTTATCTTTACTTTTTTCTTCTTTTTCCTCTTTTTAAAGAATACCTTTCAGCATTTCATATAATACTGGTTTGGTGGTGATGAACTCCTTTAGCTTTTTCTTATCTGTGAAGCTCTTTATCTGCCCTTCAATTCTGAATGTCAGCTTGGCTGGGTAGAGTAGTCTTGGTTGTAGGTTCTTGCTATTCATCACTTTGAATATTTCTTGCCATTCCCGTCTGGCCTGCATAGTTTCTGTTGAGAAATCAGCTGACAGTCCTATGGGTGCTCCCTTGTAAGTAATTAACTGTTTTTCTCTTGCTGCTTGTAAGATTCTCTCTTTGTCTTTTGCCCTTGGCATTTTAATTATGATGTGTCTTGGTGTGGTCCTCTTTGGATTCCTCTTGTTTGGAGTTCTGTGCGCTTCCTGAACTTGTAAGTCCATTTCTTTCACCAGGTGGGGGAAGTTTTCTGTCATTATTTCTTCAAATAGGTTTTCAGTATCCTGCTCTCTCTCTTCTGGCACCCCAAAAATTCGGATATTGGTACGCTTAAAGCCATCCCGGAGGCTCCTTATGCTATCCTCACACTTTTGGATTCTTCTTTCTTTCCGCCTCTCTGGTTGGGTGTTTTTTTCTTCCTCATATTCCAGCTCTTTGGTTTGATTCTTCGGGTGCGGTGGTCTACTCTGTATATTCTTTATTTCAGACAGTGTATGCATAATTTCTGACTGGTCCTTTTCCATTTGTTTGGTATTCTCATTAAGGTCCTTGAAGGTCTCTTCAAGTTTCTCAGCGGTTTTTAGAAGATTCTTGAGTAACCTTATAAATATGGTTCTGAACACTATGTCGTCCATTAGTTTGCTTTCATCTATTTCTCCTACTCGTGACATACTTCGATGTCTCCACATTTTGGCTGCCTCCCTGTGTTGATGGCTTTGTGTGGTCAGTGACCTATAGGGGCCGGTAGCTCAGCTTCCCCAATCACCCTACGTGGTCGCTCTTGGTACTCCCCTTTGTGGGCTGAGTGAAAAGTCTTGGTGTAGTTAAAAGCCCTGATTGCTGTTGGTACACTGGGAGGAATTGACCTCCGGTCCAATTGGTTGTGAGGGCCTGCTGTGTATATAACGGAAGAATTGCTGTGCTGGAGACACAGTAGGGCTTTGGTGCTCACTGAGTCTGCCTCTTGAATGTGTCCCTTATGAGAATGGTTGAAATCTGGTGTCGTCCACACCGACAGAAAAGTCACTCTCACTCTCTGACCGGCTGAGAGTCTCTCCCGTAGGCGTCTGGTTCCCCCACGTGTCCCCAGAAACTGGAGTTCAGAGTGGTTGGGATTGTTGGTATCACTGGCGGGAATTGATCTCCAAGCCAGTTGGCTGTGAGGATCAGCAGTGTCTCGGCTGGGAGAGCTTCTGTGCTCAGCTGGGATGGGGCGGAGTCTCAGGGTGGCGCAGACAAGCTTTGTTTTCCCGTCTGCTCCGCCCTAAGAGGGCCCGTTTCTACGTGTCCGGATTAATGGCTGCGCGCCTCTGAGAGAAGGCAGCTTTCGAGCCTCTCCCGCTGCCTAACAGACCAGTTTCTCCCCAGCTGGGGCTTTGTTTTTCTCCCGAATGAGAAATCCAGTCACTGGGAGGGCTGTGCTCAGCTTGGATGGGGCGGAGTCTCAGGGTGGCGCAGACAAACTTGGTTTCTGTCCGCACCGCCCTAAGAGGGCCGGTTCCTCCGTGCCCGAATTAATGGCTGCGCACCTCTGAGATAAGGCCGCTCTCAAGCCTCGTCCGCTGCCAAACAGCCCAGTTTCTCCCCGACCACAGCTGGATTTCAGTGCAGTCGAGCGGCCCTGCTTTTCTCCCAAACGAGAAAGCTCGCCACGCAGCGTCTGCTGCCCTCCCTCGCCGCGCACTGCGAGCAAGCCTGCTGCGTATTCAGCCGCCCACCCTTTCCGCGCTCACGGATCTCCGCACCTCGGCAGCTCCTGAGGCTCAGCGTCCCCCCCTCTTTTTTTCTCTAGTTGTAGGTTTTCCACTCTACCAGCGTTCCGGTGGTTCTGGACGGTGTGCGCTCTGTTTTCCAGTTGTAGTTTCAAAATTGTAGTGGTAGGCAACAGTTAGGTGTTTACCTTATGCCGCCATCTTGGTTTCTCGGTTATGTCTTATTCCAAGTAAAATTCAATAAACAGAGTAGCAGGTGTTCCAGGACTACTTAAGTATGTATGTGCACCTCATAACACATGTGCAGGTCCATGTAGGAGAATACTGCACAGGGAACAGTGCAGAGGGACAGGTGATGCAAAAAGGTGACAAAGGTGAAGGTAATCAAACGCCAGGAAATCAGAGATGAAATGCAAGTCAGCAAAGTATTAAGTATGAGAAAAAGAAGGCAGAAATGGGGTGTAGCCAGTGGCACCTGCCCAGAAACACTGTTGGAAATTAGCTGGTTCCTGGTACCATGTGACCACCACCATTATGTCATACCTTCCCCCCAGTTGTCTCTCAGCATGGCCAGACCTCCTCTGAGACCATCTTGCATGTTCACTCTATGAGGAAACCAGGTTTTCCCTGAACCTGCTACTCTACTGATGCATGAACCCTAAATATTCCAAGTATTAATGAAAGACAACGGAGGGGAGCAGCCAGCTCTGGCCCAGAGCAATAGGGCCCACAATAGTCCTCAGCTAAGGTAATACTACAAACAACAACTGAAGAAGGGTCTTACAGCAATAGCCCATGGATCATGTAGGTGAAGAACATAACCTGGCACAGGCTGTCATAAAGCACCTTTCCCTACAGGAAGGGGGAAGAAGGGAATAAATGTGGATGGATATTGTCACCCTCCCAGGGAGAGATGAGTAAGATAGGACCCATTAAGCTGTTTGTAAGACTCCGGATTCCCAGGTACTCTCTGCCCTTTTGGAGGCAATGGGTGTCAGGGATGTTTGTGGAGTCCACTGGTCAGGGCTCTCCACACAACTCAGCAATGGCAGCCACAGCACATTTGCAAGACAGGGGCAGAAATTAGTAGAAGCCATGGTCTGGCTGTGGGAGAGAGAAAGCTGTTTTGAGAATACAGGAGAGAGGGCATCACCTCAGGACACTGGGACAATGTGAAGGTCTTACCTACAGATGAGACCAGTGCAAACACTTCCAGCATCACCTCGCAGTACAGAAGTCTCTGAGCCTCATCAAGGAGTCCCCACTCCTCCTGGGAGAAGGCGATGGCCACGTCCTCAAAGTTCATATCCTGTCGTAATGGGCACAGTTCAGTCCATGATCAGCTTTCCTCCTAGGCTTTACTTTCATCATACTTCCCACTCTCCATGTCCATCTGCTCCCTCCACTCCCCACATCACAGAATAGAGCAGGCCTTGCACCCACCAGTCACTCTCTCCTCATATTCCTACTGATACTGTGTCTTCTCACAGGAATAGAGCAAATGCCCAGATTGATTATACCTGACCTCAGGGCCTCACATTTAGAGTCAACACCATGGGTGTCACCAACATAGGGGACAGATAAATGTTGGCCATAAAGAGAGATGTGAGCGATTTGACACTGGTCTAGTGGGAAATATCCTTGTTGTCCAACACATTCTCCCTCCAAGACACCAAAAGCATGGCATCACTCGTCACCCTTTGATTCCAATCCCAGGGTGCTGAGGCCAACACTTTGCGCTGCCTGTTCCACATAATTCTTTATATCCCACTTCTCTCAGACAGCTTCAGTCCCAGAATCATAGGTTCAAAGATAAAACATATCTGCCATGTAGAGGAGGGGATGTTTTCTAATCACCTTCTTTTCAACATTCTAACTCACCTCCCCTGTAATGTATTTCTCTCTTACGCTTCTCCCCTCCCCAAGGCAGTAGAAATTTTCAAGCCCAGGGGACACTGATGTATGCTATCCCATTCCTATTGATCACTGTATCACCCCAACAACAACAGGCAGGTGTGCACATATATGACACCTAAATTCTGGACCTGGCATGTAGCACCACAACACCCGTCTTTTCAGGAGTTACCCTAAAATTCCCCATGTTGTATCATCCAGTTATCACCAGAAACGGACAAAACCTTCACTCCCTCTTTGTCAATATCAGGGATCTGTGGCCATGAATTCACACTCCCTCTCCAAGAGCACATCACTCCTTCTCCCACACCCTCCCTCACACCTGCACTCCCGCAGCCCCAGCTCCCATGGACATCTCCTTGGTCTTAGTCATTTCTCAGCATGTGTGTTCCAGAGAATGCATGGCAAGTTCAAACAGTATCACATACTAACCTGACTCTCATTGCCCACACCCAAGACACAGCCTTCAGTTCTGCTATGAAGGCCTCCATGCCAACTTGTTTTTCCTTCCACCTCACCTACTGAGAACCGCATCAGCTCAGTTACCCAGAGCCCACCTCTCCCGCTGCTGCACTTGATGTCCCTTCTCCACTCACAGCCCTCAGTCCTCAGCTCCCACTGCCTGTGGCCCTCTACCCCATGCCCAGTGAGTCTCCCAGATGCCCACTCAGGCCCATAAGCAAGTCAACCAAACTGGATGCAACACACCAGGCCACACAAAGGGTCACAAGAAATCCTGGTGAGTGTTTAGGAAGTAAATATGCACCCGCCACAGTCTCAACATTTTTTTTTATTTTTTTAATTTTTAAAAATATATTTTATTGATTTTTTACAGAGAGGAAGGAAGAGGGATAGAGAGCTAGAAACATAGATGAGAGAGAACCATCGACCAGCTGCCTCCCACACACCCCCAACTGGGGTCGTGCCCGCAACCAATGTACAGGCCCCTGACCGGAATTGAACCCGGGACCCTTCAGTCCGCAGACCGACGGTCTATCCACTGAGCCAAACCGATTTCGGCTAGTCTCAACTTTTTAAAATTACTCTTCCACCTCCAATGAAATAAAATAAAAAGGTCATCTACGACTCCTCCATGCTCCATAGTGTTTACTATTTTTTTAAGTAGTCTTCATCTTGAACTACTCCTCAGAGTTCCAGTCATGAACTAGTCTCTGAAATATCTCATACCCTAAAAGGAAAAAAGAAAATATTTTATATTCCTCATGGACATGACTTTTCCCACTATGAATTTCTCCATGTGAGTTGAGGGTGCTTTCATACCAGCAGGTGCTAAATCCAAAGCTTTGCATTATCTCTGATTCTTACCTCTCCCCCATCCTCAAAATTAGAAAATCCAGGTGGCCACACCTACATCACTGATCCCTAATGCAACTGCTTCTTCCACATCCACAACCACCACTGTGCTCCCGTCACCATCACACTCACCAAGGCCATCACAGCAGCTTCCATTGTAGTCTTCCTACCCCCGTCCTCACACCCGTACTGTGCATCATGCTGCAGTCACAGGAGTCTAATGAGACCTGGACACATCACCTGCTGTTCTGCTCCAATTACCCCAATGACCCCTCCACCAGCAGAACAGAAACCCAAGTTGTCACAAAGCTGCTCTGGACTTGACTCCTGTCCCACTGTTTCCAGTTGCTATTTTTAAACAATGGACACCTGCCGGGTCCTCAATCAGCTTAGTCTTCACTTCAAGCCTTTGCACATTCTGGAACCCATGCATGGAAGGGCCTGTCACCCACAATTCCACTGGATGCCAAAATCAGGTGCCACTCATATGACCCTTGACCTAGACCAGTGGTCCAAAAACTCATTAGTCAACAGAGCCAAATATCAACAGTTCAATGATTGAAATTTCTTTTGAGAGTCACATTTTTTAAACTTAAACTTCTTCTAACGTCACTTCTTCAAAATAGATTTGCCCGGGCCGTGGCATTTTGTGGAAGAGCCACACTCAAGGGGCCAAAGAGCTGCACGCACCTAGACTTAGGATTCGGGCTTGGTGTCCCTTCACGGTCCCCAGGCCCAAGGTCCCCCGAGAAGAGGGGCTGGACAGTCCCAGGACCCCACAACCTCAGAGGCCACGACAGTGTGAGGCCCTGACATCAGCCCCACAGACCAGCCCCCTGAGCGGCTCTGCACCCGCAGGAACCTGTGGGAACTGAAGGTCTGTGGAGGGCCCGGCACCCACCGCCAGGACCCAGGGGCGCAGGCTCGAGGTCACGTGACCAGGAGAGGCCTGCAGCCCTCAGGGGGTCCTCAGGGCGCACTCCTGCTGGGTGGCTGTGGTCACAGGGTCCCCCCTCCCTGCTGTCCTCTCCCCTGTGGTCGGCTCCTCCTCTGGGCAGTTGTGGGGACGTTAGAGCCGCATCTCAGGCCGCGTCCCTCTGTGTTCACAGCCCCCAGCCCGTCCCCTGAGGAGGAAGTGACCCTCCTCCCGGAGCCGCCGCTCCTCCTCTCTGTCGCCTTTAGACACACACAGGCCTGGCTCTCCCCCTCCCGGCTCAGCCCCCACGGCCTCCCCGGCGGCACCGCAGCCCGTCGCCCCCCCTCCCCCTGCGCCCCCCACGGGCACTCACTGCTCTGGGCGCTGCGGCCTGGGCTGCGGGGCTGAGCGGCGCCGGCCCCGAGGCGGGAGGGCCGATGGGGTGACGCTGAGGGAACTCTGTCCGCGGAGAGGAGGCGGGGGGCATGGGGACCCCAGTCCCGCCGGTTGGGGGTCAACCCGCCTCTGACAGCCCTGCCCGGCGGGACGCGGCCTCCCACGGCTCCTTCCGCCACCAGAGCGCTGACGCTGTGAGTCTGTGAACCAACAAAAGAGCAAAAAATGTCCGCAAAGAGGAGGACGCAGGAAGTCCCGCCCTAACCGGATGTGCAGGCACAAAAAAGCTCCGAACCCTGCTTGCTCTAGCGCAGTGCTTCCTGGGTAATGTAGTTTTTGCAACTCGCCAAAGGAAGGTTCATCCCAGCCATTGTCCTAGGTGAGAATTTGTGTTGAGGCCCCACAAGTGGTGCTGGAGGACCAGATGGGACTGGACACTCGCTTAACAGGTCCACACTGACAGATCTTTCAGGGGAGGCGGAAGGGAAGCCTGGAATGGATTCACCGAAGAATATACACTGAGTGGCCAGGTTTTTATGATCTCCGAACGCATAATAATCTGGCCACTTAGTATATAAGTATTTATATATTAGAGGCCCGATGCATCAATTCGTGCATGGGTGGGGTCTAGCAGCCTGTCCATGGGGAGGGGACGTGGGCGGTTGGCCAGCCTGCCTGCTGGTTGAACTACTGAATGAGGGGACAATTTGCATATTAGCCTTTTATTGCATAGGATATACACTTGAGTGACCAGATTATTATGTTTTCAGAGATCATTATAACCTGGCCACTCAGTGTATATACAGGGGGAAATGGGAGACATCTGTAATACTATCAATGACAAAAAATACATACACTTAAGAAAATTTTAATACTATAGCCCACCTGGTGTAGGTTAGTGGTTGAGCATCAACCTATGAACCAAAATCATGGTTCTATTCCTGGTCAGAGCACATATATGGGTTGCAGTCTCAATTCCCAGGGAGAGGGGAGGTACAGGAAGAGGCCTATCAGTGATTGTCTCTCAACATTGATATTTCTCTCTCTCTCTTCCTCTCCCTTCCTCCATGAAATCAATTAAAAATATTTTTGAATGTATGACTTAAAATCAATTGTACTTAAACTTTAAAAAGGCTTAAAATTTTACGCTTCCCAATAATTTTACTATGTTATTATGAAAGTTCTGGACCACATTTGTTGCAACTGTGTAAGAATGTTGGAAATAAAATACAATCAAGTGCTATTGAAATGTCTCATAATGTGCATATTCAATGCTATCACTATGGCAGTTTAAAACAAACCATGATGAGAGGTTGTATGTCAGGAAAATTGACAAATACTATAAACCTAGATGCCATTTAATGTATTAATAAATGCTTAGACTTATTTAAGAGTGGCTCTGAATGTTATCAATGCAGCTTAAATGTATAAATATATGGTATAAGTTGGCTTCAGTTGTACATAGCATTAAAACTGAGTAAAACATATGTAATACCTTAATCAATAAAATTATTAAAATAAATAATTTTAAAAACTGAGTAAAGCCCTGACGGGTTTGGCTTAGTGGATAGAGCATCGGCCTGCGGACTCAAGCGTCCCAGATTCAATTCTGGTCAAGGGCATGTACCTTGGTTGTGGGCACATCCCCAGTAGGGGGTGTGCAGGAGGCAGCTAATCGATGTTGTTTCTCTCTCATCGATGTTTCTAACTCTCTCTCCCTCTCCCTTCCTCTCTGTAAAAGAATCAATAAAAAATATTTTTTAAAGAACTGAGTAAAGCAATTTTTCTTCTAGGATTCAAACCTGTGGCTCCATATGGCAAAGGAGTCACTTGAGTCACTGAGGAATGAGGGAAATTCAAGCATATGTCTTAGATGCTGCACAGTCCTCCTTCATTTAAAATAATAAATTTATTTAGACAATTTGAAAAAGATTATCATCAGATATTTTTTTAAAATATATGTATTTTATTGATTTTTTACACAGAGGGAGAAGGCCAGAGTTAGAAACATCAATGAGAGAGGAACATCGATCAACTCCATCCTGCACACACCCTACTGGAGTTGTGCCCGCAACCAAGGTACATCCCCTTGACTGGAATTGAACCTGGGACCCTTCAGTCCCCAGGCTGACACTCTATCCACTTAGCCAAAACAGTTAGGTCTCTCAGCAGACATTTCAACAAAACAGATAAATACTGTGCAAATAAATGAAAAAATCGTCACCATAAAAAATTCTTAGGTAGATGGAATTAAAATGAAAGCGAATTAACATTATATGCATTTCCAGGATAACCATTTCAAAAGGTTAACTACTGTATGTCCTTGCAGGGTAGCAGAAAAATTCAAATTTTTATTTACTGTTGGTTAAGGGGAAGGCAGAAGGAATGACCATATTGGCTCAGTTTCACATATCTTAAATATAAAACATTCACCTATACAACAGTTCGATAAGTAAAACATATGTCAATATAGAGAACAGAATGCATATATTCCCAGATTTATTTATAATACCCCAAAACCTAAAAATAGCAAAAGACAAATACAGATCAACAAAGAGATTATTTGAGTCATTTCAAAGAGAGCTTATGGGACTAAAACCAGGAGCTCTTAATGCTGTGACCTAAAATTGAATGTCTTCATAGGATGTAATTGACACTCTCAATAGTGTCTATTTTGTAGTGAAGAGATATATGATTTAAAAAAGAAAAGATTATTCACCGTACAAGTACTACTCAGAAAAATGTCAATTATTTTTGCACATAAGCATATGAGTTGAACCTCATGATGACTGTGTACATGAAGGAAACCACTATTTGTTACAGAGTACACACCAAGTATTGCCAATAAAAGTATGAACAATATGAACTATTCTATTGTAAAAAAGGAAAATCCATGACTATATGGAGGGCAGAGAAAGGCAGAGAGATTTTAACAGGGTATTAGGAAAATAAAGGATGTGGCAAAAAGCAGGTTTAGAGTTGCTGGTATGGAAGATAATACAATAATTAATGATAATAATACAGGAATAAGCTCTGCCAGGGACAGTTATCTGAGCTGCTTGGGTGTCACTGAAAGGTCTCTCGTTTGAATCCAGGTCAGTGCACATCTCCAAATGGAACCCCAATATGGGTATGCAGGAGGCAGCAGATCTATGTTTAGCTCTCTTACCCTCTCTTCGTCTCTCTCCCCGCAAAAGGAATAAAATTATTTTCTAAAATATTTTTTAAAAGAATAATCTCTGTGTTTTCTGAACTTACAAGTGTAAGCCTATAGTAGCCCCACCCTGTGTATGAGTTACAGGTGGTTGATGTCACATGTGACAGTTTCACAGCTTTATCTCTAGGTCAGGGCTCACCAAATAGCACACAGGAGAAAGGTGCGCTCTGTTGGATGTCAGTTCTGATTTTCAGGGAGGACCAGCCTTGCTTCAGTGGCAGCAAATATTGAGAAGCAGTGAAGACTATTGGAGCTGGAACTAACAGGAATGCTGACTGGCTACAACAGACACATCCTGGGACTGATTACAGCATTATCCTCCCTCTAGCTTTGAGATCTTGCCTGTTCAGCTAAAACCTTGAGCAGAACACCCTAGAGGGGCTAGGGGAATAAAAAAACAACAACAACACAAAAACAGTACATTATTTTGTCTGCCAGTGACTCCAGCTACAGGAAATAGTGATGCAGGTCCACAGAAAGTTCTCACAGATCATACAAGCCACAGGCCCTGGGATAATGTGGACTTATGTCCAGAAGAGGCACTTTTTATCCAGTTTAACTGCAGTGTCTGCCATGACTATGAAAACAGTGTTTATGTTCCAAACTAAAGCCACCTCAGAGTCTTACAACAAATGATTCCAGCCTATGAAATCTGATACATCATGACACATGGCCTCTTCAGAGTGCATGGAGTGTAGATCCACAAAACATTGTTGACACTTATGTAATACATACTGTGAACAGAGAATATAATTCATATTGTTCACAGGAGCACAATAAAGGCTGCCTGTTCAGGGAGACCATTGACCTCTACAATAAAAGAGGCACCAGACATTAGATACACAAAGTCACTCACACTTTCTCTCAAGGCCTCGGTCGGCAATACAAAATCAGCCAATATTGAACAGAGTTATTTTCTGCCATCAAGCTCTGCCTTCCAAAGCACAGTAAGTTTGAGATCACACCATACGGTTCACCTGTCCATGCTAACAGAACACAACTTTCCTTTCAATCATCCCACAGAGAATAGAACCAACAAAATTAAAGTACAAAAGAAAAATCTCCTTTTACATAAAGATCATTAATCAGAGCAGAGGACAGCAAGGGGTTTGCAGGCTGATGAACTGGAACCTGAAACACTTCATCACAGCATAATGTGAGACCCACAATGTCCCTGAGAGAGGTAGCACTTCCTGGTGGAGGAAGTGGGCTCTGGACAAAACCTGGATCAGGTCATTCTCTGGTCAGAAATAAAGGAAAGAGGATTCATCCAGGAGCTCAGAATATTCATAATCTTCTCATGCACAACCCCAGAGCATGCAGGGGTTGTGACCGATGCACACTCTTCAGGTGAGCCAGGTGGTGGGGTGAGCTTCCAAACAAATACTTGCAGTGACATCAATGAGGTTGTAGTCCTGAGTAGATTAGCAAGTGCGATGCCGTTTCTGAAAGTGTCACTTATACCTGAAACTTAGGAGGCATCTAGCAGAGTGTATGTTCTGATAAAGGGGTTTGCATTCAGGTAAATGGGGGTAAAGCTTCTCCTTTGGTGTTGTTATTCTGAGAAAGTAAAACATTCTCTGAACATTTAAAGCTCTTCTCTAATGTAAACTCTCTGATGCGCTGTGAGAGTGGAGATTTGCCCAGATGACTTCCGACAATCACTACCGTCTTACAGTCTTTCAGCAGTGTGAACTCTGAGGTGTTGAGTGAGGTTAGAGCTCTGACTGAAACACTTCCCACAATCACTACACTCATAAGGTTTCTCACCACTGTGAACTCTGAGGTGTTGAATGAGGCCAGACCTTTGACTGAAAGACTTCCCACATTCACTACACTCATAAGGTTTTTCACCAGTGTGAACTCTGAGGTGTAGAACAAGGCTAGTACTTTGACTGAAGCACTTCCCACATTCACTGCACTCATAAGGTTTTTCACCAGTGTGAACTCTGAGGTGTTGAATGAAGCTAGTGCTATGACTGAAGCACTTTCCACAATCACGACATTGATGCGGCTTTTCTCCAGTGTGAACTCTCTTGTGCATAACGAGGTGTGTAGTTTCCTTAAAAGATTTACCACATTCACTACACTTATATGGTTTTTCTCCAGTGTGAACTTTGTTGTGTTTAGTGAGGGAAGACCTACGATGGAAGGACTTCCCACATTCACTGCACTCATAAGGTTTTCCTTCAGTGTGAATTTTGCGGTGTCTACTGAAGTTAGAGTACTGCCTGAAGGACAGCCCACAATCACTGCATTTGTAAGGCTTTTCTCCAGTGTGAACTCTCTGGTGGGTATAGAGGGTAGAACTGCGGTTAAATGATTTTCCACATTCACTGCATTTGTAAGGCTTTTCTCCAGTGTGAACTCTCTTGTGGATAAAGAGGTAATAATTGCACGTAAACGATTTTCCACATTCATTGCATTTGTAAGGCTTTTCTTTAGTGTGAACTCTGTGGTGTTTAGTGAGGTAACATTTTTTAATGAATGCCTTCCCACATTCACTACACTCATACGATTTTATTCCAGAGCAGACGCCCTGATGTTGAACAAGGTTCTGGTTGTGTGTGGCAGCTTTTTCACATTCATCCCATTGGTGATGCCTTTTTGTATTGAGAAATTCCTCTGAAATCTCACTACGACGGTGTGGCTTCTCCGTGTTGAGAGGGGCCTGGTGCTGGAGAAGCTCTGAGATGGCTGGGAAGTCTCCCCCAACCTCCCTACTGGTTGAAGGCAGTCCTGATAAGAAGAAGTTCAAGTTGGTCACAAACGAGGCCCTGTCCACAGCTCCTTTCCAGGGCTTCTCTCCACTGGCTTCCCTCTGTTGATGAGGAGGGTTTGCACTGAAACAGAAGTCTCTCACACATGCGTCACTGAAGAAGGCTTTCTGCTCAAAGTCTGCTGCTTGTGACTCAGTCAGGTGCAGAATACCTTTAAACACAGAGACACACCTCCCGCAGAGATGGGTCCTCTGGGTTGCTGGAGCTTTCTTAGAAGCACTGACCTGTGACTCCCCTTGTACAGATACACTCTGCTCAGAACAGGCCTCCGCATCATCCGTTTTATGCCCACAACCTGAAAACAGAAAAATGGTGATGAAATGAATGTCAACTGTGGTGACAGGGAGGTCTTACTACTAAAGTGTGTCCCACATAACACGTTGGTTCCATGCAACTCTCTGAGGGTAACATCTGTAGGAAGGATTGATAAGATGCTGCTCTGAAGATCTGAGCCACTAAAGGTCACCATCCAGGGAAAATCTACAAAAAAATATGAAACAAACTTGGCAAGCACCACATGGAACAGAAGCTGGATCATCTGCTCATGGGTCTGCTAACAGTGTTCAACTGGGCTTGTCTGCGGGTGACATGGGCCAGCTGTGCAAACGGTTGGTTACATCTTATTCCACGTAAAATTCAAGAAATGAGAAGCTTGTGTCGAGGTCTAGTGAAGCATGTCTGTGCACCTCATAACACATGCAGGTCAATACTTGAGAATACTGCAGAGAGAGCAGTTCAGAGGAACAGATGATGGAAAAGGGCAAGACGGTGAAGGTAGCCAGAAACCAGGAAGGCACAGACTAAAAGGTAAGTCAGGGAAGTGTCAAGCATGGGAATGAAATGGTAGAAATGAGCTGCTGCCAGTGGCACCTCAACCTAAACTTGTTGGACATGAGCACGTTCCTGGTATGATCTAAACACCACCCTTATGTCATAGTTCCTGCAAATTGGAACTCAGGAGGGCCAGGCAACACTTTAGATCATGTTGTATGTTCAACCTGTGAAAATAACAGGGCTCTCCTTGTACCTTCTACTGTACAAGCACATAGAACACCAATATTCTGAGTTTTATTGACAGAGGTGAGTAGCCAGCACTGACCAGAGCAAGACAGCATGCAGTAGTATTCAGGGACAGAATATTACAAACAATAGAAGGAGGTCTTTCAAGAACCGCCCATGGTTCATGCAAGTAAAGACCATCACCTGGCACAGGCAGTCACAAAGAGTCTTTAGCTGGAGGAATGGTGCAGAAGTGGAAGCCATGGATGTGGACACAGTCACCCTTCCAGATTGAGAAAGTGCAAGTGTGGGCCCAGTAAGCTGTTTGCAACTATACTGACCCCCAGACACTCCCTGCCCCATGTGAGGCAATGGGTGTGAGGGATATTCATGGAGACCTTTGCTCTGGGCTCCCCACACACTCAGCACTCTCATCCACAGCACATTTGACAGGATAATGGGATAAAGTAGAAGAGCCCAAGGTCTGGCTGTGGGAGAGAAAGCTGTTTTTTAATAAAGGAAGAGAGGACATCACCTCAGGACACCGGGACAATGTGAAGCTCTTACCTGCAGATGAGACCAGTGCAAACACTTCCAGCATCACCTCGCAGTACAGAAGTCTCTGAGCCTCATCAAGGAGCCCCCACTCCTCCTGGGAGAAGGCAATGGCCACGTCCTCAAAGTCCATATCCTGTCGTAATGGGGACAGTTCAGTCCTTGATTAGCTTCTCTCCTAGGCTTTTACTTTCGTCACAAACCCCAATACCCACATCCATCATGTCCCTCTACACCCCCAATCACAGAAGATGTTGGAGACGGGGTGTAAGCTGACACGGTCCTTGCACCCGAAGGGACTAGCAAGGCTCAAGCAAGGCTCAGTCCCCTAACCACACAGTTTTCCCAGGCTTGTTTGGATGGCAACTATCAGTAGAATGAGAGCAACCTTTGTAGAATGACAGCAACCTTTCATGGCTTACCAAGAAGTCTGTAACTATTTACTGAGATTTGCTGTACCGAGAATTTGCCCTTCTGCTCTATCTCTCCCTTAGAGATTAAGAGGAACAAAGAGTACATTTCTCTTGACAGACCTCCTATTCAAGTGTTTGTGTATAAAACACAGTACTCAATTAATAAACTCGCTGCAGTCAGTCAATGGCTCGCAACCCTCCCGATCCCGCTTTCCTGTCTTTCTTTCTTTTCTCAATTCCCACATCCCTACCTTAGCCCGGTTCAACCTTCAGGCTGGCCCTGGCAAGAAGATAGCAGACCTTGCATCCATCAGAGTCACTCTCTCCTTATATGACTACTGATACTGTGTCTTCCCACAGCAATAGAGCAAATGCCCAGATTGATTATACCTGACCTCAGGGCCTCACATTCAGGTTCAACGCTATAGAAGTCACCAACATAGGGGACAGATAAATGTTGGCCATAAAGAGAGATGTGAGCGATTTGACACTGGTCTAGTGGGGCACTATTCTTGTTGTCCAACACATTCTCCCTCTAAGACCCCAAAAGCATGGCATCACTCCTCACACTTTCCATTCCAATCCCAGGGTGCTGAGGTCAACACTTTGTGCTACCTGTTCCACATAATTCTTTGTATCCCACTTCTCTCATACAGCTTCATTCCCAGGGTCACAACTTCAAAGACAACGCATGTACGCCAGGAATCGGAGGGGATGTTTTGGAATAACCCTCTTTCAACATTCTAATTCACATCCTCTGTAATGTATTTCTCTCTTACCCTTCCCCCTTCCCCAAGTCAGTACAGATTTTCAAGCTCAGGTGACACTGATGTATGCTATCCCATTCCTATTGATCACTGCATTAGCCCAACAACAACAGGCAGGTGTGCACCTATATGACACCTAAATTCTGGACCTGGCATGTAGCGCCAAAACACCCGTCTTTTCAGGAATTATCCTAAAATTCCCTATGTTGTATCATCCAGTTATCACCAGAAATGGACTCAACCCCAGTCTCTCTATGTCAATATCGGGGATCTGTGGCCATGAATTCACACTCCCTCTCCAAGAGCACATCACTCCTCCGACACCTCCCTCACACCTGCATTCCCACAACCCCAGCTCCCATGGACATCTCCTTGGTCTTAGTCATTACTCAGCATGTGTGTTCCAGAGAATGCCTGGCAAGTTCAAACAGTATCAGGTACTGACCTGACGCTGATTGCCCACACCCAAGACACAGCCTTCACTTCTGCTATGAAGGCCTCCCTCCCAACTTCTTTTTTCCTTGCACCTCACCTACTGAGAACCGCATCAACTCAGTTACCCAGAGCCCACCTCTTCCACTGCTGCTCTTGATGTCCCTTCTCCACTCACAGCCCTCATTCCTCAGCTCCCACTGCCTATGGCCCTCTACCCCATGCCCAGTGAGTCTCACAGATGCCCACTCAGGCCCATAAGCAAATCAACCAAACTGGATGCAATACACCAGGCCAACAAAGGGTCACATGTAATCCTGGTGACTGTTTAACAAGTACAAAGGCAGTAGCCATAGTTTCACCTTTTTAATTACTCTTCTACCTTCAATAAAATAACATGAAAAGGTGATCTACAACTCCTCCAAGCTCCACAGTCTTTACTATTCTTTTAAGGAGTCTTCATCATGAACTCCTCAGAGTTACAGATGGTCATGAACTGGTCTCTGAAATATCTCTTACCCTAATAGGAAAAATAAAAGATTTTATATTCCTCATGGGCTTTACTTTTCCGACTATGAATTTCTCCATGTCAGTTGATGGTGCTTTCATACCTGCAGGTGCTAAATCCAAACCATTACATCATCTCTGATTCTTACCTCTCCCCCCATCCTCAAAATTACAAAACCCAGGTGGCCACACCTACTGATCCATAATGCAACTGCTTCTTCCACATCCACAACCACCACTGTGCATACCACATCCATTACCACCACTGTGCCATCCCATTACCATCACACTCACCAAGACCATCACAGCAGCTTCCATTGTAGTCTTCCTACCCCCATCCTCACAGCCATACTGTGCATCATGCTGCAGTCACAGGAGTCTAATGAGACCTGGGACACATCACCTGCTGTTCTGCTCCAATTACCCCAATGACCCCTCCACCAGCAGAACAGAAACCCAAGTTGTCACAAAGCTGCTCTGGACTTGACTCCTGTCCCACTCTTTCCAGGTCCTATTTTTAAACAATGGACACCTGCTGGGCCCTCAAGCAGCTTAGTCTTCACTTGAAGCCTTTGCACGTTCTGGAACCCATGCATGGAAGGACCTATCACCCACAATTCCACTGGATGCCACAATCAGGTGCCACTCATATGACCCTTGAACTGGGCTTAGGATTCTGGGCTTGGTGTCCCTTAAACGTCCCCAGGTCCAAGGTCCCCCGAGAAGAGCAGCTGGACAGTCCCAGGACCCACAACCTCAGAGGCCACGATAGTGTGAGGCCCTGACATCAGCCCCACAGCCCAGCCCCCTGAGCGGCTCTGCACCCGCAGGAACCTGTGGGAACTGAAGGTCTGTGGAGGGCCCGGCACCCACCGCCAGGACCCAGGGCTCAGGCCCGAGGTCACGTGACCAGGAGAGGCCTGCACCCCTCAGGGGGTCCTCAGGGCGCACTCCTGCTGGGTGGCTGTGGTCACAGGGTCCTCCCCCCTCCCTGCTGTCCTCTCCCCTGTGGTCGGCTCCTCCTCTGGGCAGTTGTGGGGACGTTAGAGCCGCATCTCAGGCCGCGTCCCTCTGTGTTCACAGCCCCCACCCCGTCCCCTGAGGAGGAAGGGACCCTCCTCCCGGAGCCGCCGCTCCTCCTCTGTCGCCTTTAGACACACACAGGCCTGGCTCTCCCCTCCCGGCTCAGCCCCCACGGCCTCCCCGGCGGCACCGCAGCCCGTCGCCCTCCCCTCCCCCTGCGCCCCCCACGGGCACTCACTGCTCTGGGCGCTGCGGCCTGGGCTGCGGGGCTGAGCGGCGCCGGCCCCGAGGCGGGAGGGCCGATGGGGTGACGCTGAGGGAGCTCTGTCCGCGGAGAGGAGGCGGGGGGCACGGGGACCCCAGTCCCGCCGGTTGGGGGTCAACCCGCCTCAGACAGCCCTGCCCGGCGGGACGCGGCCTCCCACGGCTCCTCCTTCCGCCACCAGAGCGCTGACGCTGTGAGTCTGTGAACCCACAGAACAGGTTAAAATGGCCGCCAGGAGGAGGACGCAGGAAGTCCCGCCCTAACCGGATGTGCAGGCACCAAAATGCTCTTTACCACTTGTCACTCTGGCGCAGTGCTTTCTGGGTAATGTAGTTTTTTCAAAGGCCCAAATGAGGCCTCATCCCAGCCAATGACCTTGGTGAGTGTTGGTGTTGAGGCCCCACAAGTGGTGCTGGAGGAGGAGATGGGCCTGGAGGTCTGCTTACCTGGTCCACACTGACAGACCCACCAAAGAATATATATAAGGGGGAAATGGGGGGCATATGTAATACTATCAACAATAAAAAATTCATATATTAAAAAAATTTTTAAACACTTTAGCCCAGCTGTTGTTGCTCAGTGTTTGAGTATACACCCTTGAACCAGGAGGTCATGGTTCTATTCACTGTCAGGGCACATACCTGGGTTGCAGGCTCCATCCCCAGGGAGAGGGGAGGTACAGGAAGCAGCCTATCAGTGATTCTCTATCATCAGTGATGTTTCTGTCTTTTCCTCTCCCTTCCTCCCTAAAATTAAGTAAAAATAGTTTTTGAATGCACGATTTAAATCAATTGTACTTAAATCAATCTTTATTTTTTTTAAAGAACTTTTTAAAAAATATATTTTATTGATTTTTCACAGAAAGGAAAGGATTGGGATAGAGAGCTAGAACTATTGATCAGCTGCCTCCCGCACACCCCCTACTGGGGATCTGCCTGCAACCAATGTACATGCCCTTGACCATAATTGAACCCGGGACCTTTCAGTCCGCAGACCGATGCTCTATCCACTGAGCCAAACTGGTTTCGCCTTAAATCAATCTTTTAAAAAGGTTTAAAACCTGAGGCTTCCCAATAATTTTACTGTGTCATTATGAAAGTTCTGGAGCACATTTGTTGCAACTGTATTAGAATGTTGGAAATAAAATACAATCCTGTGCTATTGAAATATCTTATCATGTGCATATTCACTGCTATCTCTTTGGCAGTTTAAAACTGACCATGAGAAAAAATTCTAGAAGAGAGGAGGAACCAAGATGGCGGCATAGTTAAACAACTAATCTGCTGCCTCACACAACAATTTCAAAAACACAACTAAAAGACAAAAACGTCTACCACCCAGAACCACGGGAAAGCTGGCTGAGTGGAAGACTGACAACTAAGAACAGAAAGGAGCACAATCGCTGAAAAGCTGAGGTACGGAGGCACGCGAATCGGGACGGCGGCGGGCGGCTGGGAGCGCGGCTTTTCTTCAACCCGCAGGGAGACAAGCTCCCGATCACTCTGAAATCCAGTTTCTGGGGACACTCGGGGGACCCAGACACCTACGGGGAGAAGCTGAACTCTCGGCCATCGAGTCAGAAAGTGAGAGTGACTTTTTTGCAGTGGTGCGCCCAGCAATCATTGTTTACTGCGCTGGACCGTGGGGCGCAGGGACTTGGAAACGGGAAAGGCAGAGACGGCTGACGGCAGCCATCGCCGTTGGCCACGCCCCAGCCTAGTGACGCCCTGAGACCCTGCCCCGCCCTGAGGCCCCGCCCCGCACATTCTACAAACCCGCCCAGGCTCCACACAGCGGCTTTTACATATAAATGGCCTGTTCTGTGGCAGCTTAACCAACTGCAGCTCCAGTCAGACTGCTCCAAAACCGCCCAAGCAAAGGAGGAGAAAACTAGCCCTTGCTGTAGCTCCTGCTGGGGGACACACAGTACACAAGGGTACACCAAGAGTGTCCACCTCAAGTAACTGGGAGGCTGACCCGTTGAACCAATAGGACACCTAGTACACAAAACTACCCTACCAACTCAGGGAAGCAGAGAATATGAGAAGGCAAGGAAACAGATCACAAACCAAAGAAATGGAGGAGAACAAGCGATTGGACATAGAGTTCAAAACCACGGTTATAAGGTTTTTCAAGAATTTCATGGAAAAGGCCGATAAATTCCATGAGGACCAACTAGAAATTAAACATACACTGACTGAGATAAAAAATATTATACAGAGACCCAAAAGCAGACTAGAGGATTGCAAGAATCAACTCAAAGATTTGGAATACAAAGAGGCCAAGGACACTCCTCCAGAGAAGCATGAAGAGAAGAGAATTCAGAAAGTTGAAGATAGTGTAAGAAGCCTCTGGGACAACTTCAAGCGAACCAACATCAGAATTATGGGGGTACCAGAAGAAGAGAGAGAGCAAGATGCTGAAAACCTATTTGAAGAAATAATGAACGAAAACTTCCCCCACCTGATGAAAGAAATAGACTTACAAGTCCAGGAAGCGCACAGAACCCCAAACAAAAGGAATCCCAAGAGGACCACACCAAGACACATCATAATTAAAATGCCAAGAGCAAAAGACAAAGAGAGAATCTTACAAGCAGCAAGAGAAAAACAGTTAGTTACCTACAAGGGAGCTCCCATACGATTATCAGCTAATTTCTCAACAGAAACCATGCAGGCCAGACGGGAGTGGCAAGAAATATTCAAAGTGATGAATAGCAGGAACCTACAACCAAGACTACTCTACCCAGCAAAGTTATCATTCAGAATTGAAGGGCAGATAAAGACCTTCACAGATAAGAAAAAGCTAAAGGAGTTCATCACCACCAAACCAGCATTATATGAAATGCTGAAAGGTATTCCTTAAAAAGAGGAAAAAGAAGAAGAAAGATAAAAATTATGAACAACAAATACATATCTATCAACAAGTGAATCTAAAAGTCAAGTGAATTAAAAATCTGAGGAACAGAATAAACTGATAAACTTATTAGAATCAGAGGCATAGAATGGGAGTGGATTGATAATTCTCAGGGGGAAAGGGGTGTCTGTGTGGGGAGTATGGGAAGAGACTGGACAAAAATCATACACCTATGGATAAGGACAGCGGGGGGGGGGGAGGTAAGGGCAGAGGGGGGGTGGGAACTGGGTGGTGGGGAGATATGTGGGGAAAAAGGAGAAACAATTGTAATCTGAACAATAAAGATTCATTTAAAAAATAATAATAAAAAAATAAAATAAAATCTCCAAAAAAAAAAAAAAAAAAAAAACTGACCATGATAAGAGTTTATATGCCAGGAGAATTGACAAATACTACAAACCTAGACTTCATATAATATATTAATGAATGCTTAGACTTAAATAAGAGTGGCTCTGAATGTTAGCAATGCAGCTTCAACATATAAGTATATGGTATAAGTTGTACATAACATTCATCATATAAAAAATTAAAATAATTTAAAACACTGAGGAAAACCATTTTTCTTCTAGGATTCAAAACCTATGCTCCATATGGCAAAGGAGTCACTTGAGTCACTGAGGAATGAGGGAAATTCAAACATAAGTCTTAGATGCTGCATAGTCCTCCTTCAGTTAAAATAATAAATTTATTTAGACAATTTGAAAATGATTCTCAGCAGACATTTTAACAAAACAGATAAATACAGTACAAATAAATGTATGAAAAAATGGTCACCATAAAAAAATTCTTGCATAGATGGAATTAAAACGAAAGCAAGTTAACATTATATGCATTTCTGGGGTTACTCTTTGAAAAGGTTAACCATTCTATGTCCTTGCAGGGTAGCAGAAAAATTGGAATTTTTATATTCTGTGGGTTAGGGGGAAGACAAAGGGAATGACCATATTGGCTCACAGTTCCCCATATCTTAAATATAAAACATTTACCTCCACAACAGTTTGATAAGTAACATATATGTCTATATAGAGAACTGAATGCAAATATTCCCAGAAGTGTTATGTATAATACCCCAAACTTGGAAATAACAAAAAAACATAGACAGGCCCTAACCGGTTTGGCTCAGTGAATAGACCATCCGCCTGCAGACGGAAGGGTCCCGGGTTCGATTCTGGTCAAGGGCATGTACCTTGGTTGCGGGCACATCCCCAGTAGGGGGTGTGCAGGAGGCAGCTGATCGATGTTTCTCTCTCATCGATGTTTCTAACTCTCTATCCCTCTCTCTTCTTCTCTGTAAAAAATCAATAAAATATATATTTAAAATAATAATAATAATAATAATAATAATAATAAATAGGAATAAACTCTGCCCCAGCCAGTGTCCTCAGTTGGTTGGGTGTCATCCCATCCATGGACAGGTCTCTGGTTTGATTGCAGGTCAGTGAACATCCCCAAATGGATTTCTAGTCGTGGCATGCAGGAGGCAGCAGACCTATGTCTACCTCTCTCTTCCAGCCTCTTACTCTCTCTTTCCCCAAAAAAGAATAAAATTATGGTCTAAAATATTTTTGAAAGAATAATCTCTGTGTTTTGCAAACATACAACTGTAAGCCTATTGTTGCCCCACCCTGTGTGTGAGTTACAGGTGGTTTATTTACATGTGACAGTTTCACAGCTTTATCTCTAGGTCAGGGCTCACCAAATAGCACACAGGAGAAAGGTGCACTTTGTTGAACGTCAGTTCTCATTTCCTGGGAGGACCACTCTTGCCTCAGTGGCAGCAAATGCTGTCAAGCAGGGAAGACTATTGCCATTGGAATCAACGGGAATGCTGACTGGTTACAAAAGACACATCCTGGGACTGATTACAGGGTTATCTGTCCTCTAGCTTTGAGGTCTTGCCTT